>NC_029786.2:995037-1001924 GCF_000816755.2 Arachis ipaensis | reverse complement strand
TTGAGTTTAGTAATTGAGACAAGACATGAAAATAATAAAAACGAAAAGCATTGAAATATGTTTAGAATTCAAGCCAGATATACAATAATTTGTCCTAAGACACAAATTTTGTATATTTGTTGTCTTTCTAAAATGTGAAGATAAAAGTAACAAATTTTTTATCTTTATCTTTAAATTTATGTTATGACTCTAATATCAAATGCAATTGTCTTTCTATATATTTTTACTTTTTTATTTTAAAATATCTATTACTTAAATAATGGTTTACTACTTTTAAAATTAAGGTAGTATGTGTCATTATTATTTTTCTTTTTTGGTAGAGTTAAGCTACACTCTCACAAGTGTTTTGTTGATAAATATACCAAGCATATCAAAGCTACAATGCATCCATTTACCATTACTTCAAGGACTCATTTATACTTCTTGTACTGACTCACGATCACTTATTTTTATGCTTATAGAGAACATTATAAAAAAATGTTGAATACCGTTAAATTTAATGATAAAATAATAAATATAATTTGTCAATAATAAACTAACTATCGGTAAATTTATCGTGAGAAACAATCTAATGGTATATATAACCCTCTCCAGCAATTAATTACCATCGGATTGGCAGATTTCTAATTTGACGGTAATTCACAGCAGATTCTGTGACGAATTCTTTGTCCAAAAACTATTTGATTATTGGCAAAAAATTTTGCTGGTAATTTTGGCACCACATTATTTTGTTTTCCGTCTAATTACCGTCAGATTTTTTTATTGGTAAATCCGACGGTAACTTTACTTATTTATTTATTTATTTATTTATTTATTTTTTAAACACAATTAGTAGTCAAATTATATTTTTTATCTTTTTAAAATTTAGTTTTACACAATTAGTAGTTAATTTCTAAATAATAGAAACCAAATTATGATTTTATTAAATATCAAGTGTACGAATAAAATAAAAAAGTCAAGTAAATAAAATACAATCAAATAGTCTAGAACAAAACCCTAATCACTACAAATCCTCATAGTCGTTGTCATCGTTATCCCCCTGGTCTTGCTGAGGTGGCGGACTAGGCGGTGATGTCAGTGCCCTTCTAGTAGCGCCGCTGCCACCAGCAGTGCCGCAGCTACTAACGCAATCTACTCCTAGTACACCACCGTCTGTTGCTCCATCCGTTAAAACCACTCCAGCTCCTGTCTAAGCTCCAGCCTGAGGAAATCAGTGTCTAACACATGTAAGAGGATCTCGTTATACCTCTCCTCAGACTGCTACAGCTGCTGAGCCTGTTGGTGAAGGCTCTGGGTGAGATTATGCACCAGCTTCCTCAAATCGATGATGTCCTCGGGATCGACAGCGCGGATAGTGGCAGAGGCAGATGAAGCGCTCAATGCGGAGGTGTGGAGGTTGTTAGCGAATAACGATCTCAGCTCGTAAACGCGATTCTTATATGACTCAGATGCGGTCTCACGCCAAACAGTGTCAGGATCGATGATTGAATCAGCTTAGTTGTTACCGCCCTCTTCAGTATGCTAAGTTTGCTAGGTTGCAGCCTTGAATCTATGCATGTAGAACTCCTATGTAACACCTGTTATGATTAGGATTACAGTTAATTGAAAATTCTACATCAAATTATGTTTACTCACATAATGATCCATAGACCGCTGATCATCAAATCTCTCCTTGTTCTCTTTCAAGGTGTGAGTATACTTGAAGGTCTCTACCATCATCACATTATGATCTAACGACTTAGACTACACATGTTGAAACAATATGTTAAATTAAGTAATAATGACATTAAATGTCAAAGACAAAACGAACTTAATAACCAAATGAAACAAGTTACATGCCAGCCTGGACTTTATCTTCATGAAAGTCACTGACCCGTTGGTATACTTGGGTGACCTTGCCGATGCCCTATTAGCTCTGTTTGTGAGACGGCGATGTCTGAACCTCACATCAGTCTCCTAATGGATGTGTAGAGTCTTCTTAATGTCCGGGCAGAGCCAAATAGTGAGGTGGTCACGCCTCTCACGTATATACTCCATCATTTGCTGAAACTACTTAACCATCCGATAGTCAAAGATCTTCCTAATCATGACATCGTGAGTCTTGTCCTGTATAAACTTCTCCTATATAAATAACATTTAGCACTAGCTAATCAAAATTAAATACATAATTAAACAAAATAGAATATATAAACTAGTTAAGGTTTGCATATGTTGAGTTTTTACTGTCCACTTCTAAAATCATCGCTCTCTAGTCTCAATAGGGATCTTCTTGTAGATCGGTCATATGTGATTGTACATCAGCTTGATGACATTGGTACACTCCTGTGTACATGTATTGTTATTTGACGTAAACCTATCAATGAAAAATTTAAGATTAGCAAATACCTATGTTGAATAAGAATATGAAAATAAATTGCATTTAAAAGACATTAAAATAGTACTCACGTCATCAAACCATCAGGCCAAATCGTCATCTATACGACAAGTGCTAGTGGAAGGGCATTTGGCTAGAATCTATGAGAGGATTCCAACATTGCGAGGTCTGTCTCTGGAGGTGGTATCATCGTCGAAGTAATGGGTTGCTGAGATGGTGGAGGTGGTGGAGGAGTCCACTCTGATGAAACAGTCGGACGACTTCCTCGTGGCAGGGGTGGCGCAGCAGAAGGAGCCACATAGTTAGGGTTAGGGAACATGATGAACGGTTGATCCTATACACTCATTGTCTGTGACATCTCAGGGGTAGTCAAAGAATAGGACAATGACTGAAAAGTCGCAGAGGTACCAATAGACACCTTCCCTCTACCACGACCACGAGGCTGATTTGTAACACCTCTACTTGTCGTCGTGTCTACAAAGAACATACCAACAAGTACATGTCACAAAAATAATATAATAGCAAAATATATCTTAACCTACAACTCAAATAAAAACACCTCAAGATAAAATATTAATGCTTGCAGAGAGTTTGAATTAGTTCAGATTTAAAAAGTCAAGTAGAAAGAGTTTTCTAAATCTAAACCACCTCTAACAAAGTTAGTTGAAATTAGTTCAGGTTCAAAAATTACTTAACATAGTTGTCGAAGTGCTGGAGAACCGACGACAAAAGAGGCAGTTCGACGGAAAGAGAAAGAGATGCAAAGAGACGCAAAGGGAGAGACAGATGACGAGAAAAGGCTACCGAAGATGATGTTAAGGCTATGTTTGAATGCACTACAGAGACAAAGACAAAAGACAATATCACATTTTGTAATATGTTTGGTTTAGGAGATAAGGACAAAATACACATTTTTATACATGTCTCTTAGTCAAATTTTTCTATCAGCCTCCACTTGGGGACATATGGGGACATGGGATGTGGAGATCATTTTAATTATTTTTTTCTTCTTTACCCCTAATATATTTTGCAAATACCAGAGCTTGTCCTTCCTTTATCAAAACCCTAGCTTCATCTTCTCCTTCATTCTGCAACTGCGCAACCAACAAAGAAGAAGAGAAGCTCATCCAATTTGGTACCATTCCTTCTCCTTCGCTTCCTTTTTCTCATCTTTTTTCTCTTCCTCTTCCTTTTCCTCTTCCTCTTCCTCTTCTTCTTTTCAAAAGGGTATATAATGTCTTTTGTTATGTATTTAGTTAACTGTATCTATCTTTCCAAACACAAAACAAAGACATTTGACAAATTTATGTCCACTGATTCCAAACATTATATAGAAGCATAAAAATATTAGAGACTGTCTCTGTCTCTCTATCTTTGTATCTTTGTCTCTGTATTTTTGTCTTAGGTGCAACATCCAAATAATATCCTAAGGGAGAGACGAGAAGGTTAGAGAAAGGGTGAGGAGAGTAAGAGTGTGAAATTTGAAATGAGGAGGGAAAGGGTTTTTTATTCAAAATTAGAAAACGTTTATCGTCAAATTTACCGGCAGAAATGAATCAGCAAGTGACCAAAACGTAGTGTTGTACTAATTAGATTTACCGTCGAAAAAATCCTACCCTAAATTCAACGGTAATTATCGCGCCAATTTTTTTTCTCTCCAATTATTATTGGTGAATCTACCGTCGAAAACCGAATCCGCTAGTAAATGTTTTGTCTGACGAATTTATTGCCAAATCCACTGGTAAATTCACTGCTAACTTGCAACGCTAAATCCGACGGTATTCAATATTTTTTTGTAGTGAAAGTTGATGCAGATGATCAAAAATCTATTAAGGATACTGTGTATACTTAGACACCAATCTGATTACTTGGAAGAGCAATAAACAATATGCTATTAGTAGGTCAAATACTGAAGCCGAGTTACATGCACTGGCGGTAGCTCAATCTGAATTGATTTGGACATAAAATTTTCTGCAAGAATTACATTACTCTCTTACAACAGCTCCAATTATATACTGTCATAGCTAATTCTATTTTGTATATTAAGTCTAAACACTTTGAATTACACCTTCATTTTGTTAGAGATCAAGTAAGTCAACGAAAATTGTTTGTCAACAATATTTTTTCACAAGATCAAGTAGCTTACATCTTTACTAAACCGATATCTATCACTCTTTTTACAAAATTTTGCAGCAAACTTAGAGTGAGCTCAAATCCTACTCTTAGTTTGAGGGGATTGTGAAGGATCAAGATAAAGATCAAGCAAGAAGAATTGAATTAGAAAAGGATTAGTTAGAATTTGTTAGAAAGTGAACTCAAAATCTGTTCTGTTAGAGTTACTTGGTGAACTTCCTATATATGGCAGTTAGCTGAATACCAAAATATACAATTCTGATTTTCTACTCTCTTTTCTCCACCTTATGCTCTCAATTTTGATCTTCATTTCAATTCATCTTCTCTGCATATATAATTACAAACATTGACACATCAAACGTGGCACTAACCTAGGACAAGGAAAAGGACTTGGACTGAAGCGTGCTTCTTGTCGTAGCTTACAAATTAAGACAAATGCCCAAAATTATAATGGTGATGATAAGATTTCCAGAGTTGCTAACACATCTTTTATTCGTCAAAACTTTACCATCAGATCATATGAAGTTGCTGGTAATGGAATGGCATCTATTGAGACTTTGATGAACTACTTTCAGGTTTGAACTTACTGATTACTATTATTCTTAATCGAGTTCGTGAAAATAAATTAAGACATGGTTAATAAAGTAAACAATTTGATATTTTATATTCATTGAATTCGTAATCTTTGTTATTATATTATTTTACAAAAAGAGCGCGCGCGCACACACATAACTTAACTAAGTAACTAACCTTTATCATTCACATGTATATCCGTAACAACATACAATAATATTTTTAGGTGTTCTAAGAATAAATAAAAAGATTTACTCTCCCTAATTAATTTATATCACATAAGCTCAAATTACTTTGTTATAAATATTCATTAATAACTTACCATTCAATTTACATAATATCTGTTAACTTTATTAACCATGTCTTAATTTGTTTTCAGGAGCTCATTTGTATGATTAAATATGGTGATGATGTTTAACGACAAACCTGAAAATAGTTCATCGAAGTCTCAATAGATGCAATTCCATTAGCATCAACTTCATATGATCTGATGGTAAAGTTTTGACGAATAAAACATGTGTTAGCAACTCTGGAAATCTTATCATCCCCATTATAATTTTGGGCATTTGCCTTGATTTATAAGCCACCACAAGAAGCACGCTTCACTCCAAATACTTGTTTGATGCCCTTATTTGTACCATAGTTTTGTGTTGCTAACACAACATTGTGAAATGCACACATTGAAGCAGCAGTAGTAATCGGTGCCACCATAATTGTTTCTGCAAAAGTATAATTAAGAATTCGTTAATGTAAACATGTTTTATGCTTAACACATTATTATGTAAATAAAAATAATTTTGCACTCTTGCAACATAGCTAATCATTCAAAAAGTAAACAAATTTAATTGGATTATTTTACACATACAATTAATACATCAAAATTAAATGTGTTTTCAACAACTAAAGAAGCAAAAAATAATAGTGCAGGAAACAGTTTCTGTTATTTTTTCTTTTCGAATCATGAAACTAGATAAACTAAAAATCTAACACTATACTAATACATACATGTTTTGACACTTCTATATAAAACAGGAGAAGGAAAGGAGCGAAGTTCAAGAATATAAATGGCTCCTTATATAAGGTTTTCTTTCTGGTTTCTGAATGCAGTTTTTTTGCAAAAATAAAAGAAAGTTAGGATCGCCAATTTTCTATGAGAAATGTTAGGACATTAGAATTTATTATTTTTGTCCTTTAGTTAGTTATCAATAATATTTAAAAATATGAAACAAAATATATTATTAGATTACTAGACTAAAAATATTGATAGTTAAATAATGGTCAAAAACAATAAATTATAATGGTTTTTTAGTATTTTTTATTTTTCAAAAAAAAAAATATCAGTAGCCAATATTTAGTTCGCTAATATTAACTATTTTTTAGTTTTTAATTATAAAAATTTTAATTTTTAGAAAATCTAAAATTTATAATTTAGTATTTAAAATAAAAAATTTAGAATATAAAATAAATAAAATACTTTTAAAAAATTGATGGATGTTGGCAAAAAAAAATTTTGACCCCTAATCTAAGCTTTTGCCATTAGTGCGTGGGATATGCAAAGAAAAAATGGACATCTTTAACAGGGTAAATTATATAAATAAAATAGTGAATTTAATATTATTTAATTATCCTAAATGAGATTATCTATTTATCTTGGTACAATTTAGTTTGGGATTTGATTCATATAAATTATGTCTGTCTGTCACGATTTAATTTGCTATTGTATATATCTAATTTTTTAAATAATTTTTGTAAGGTTTAAAATTTTGTATTGTACTCATTATATCGTTACATCTTGTAATAAGTATAC
>NC_029786.2:987567-994761 GCF_000816755.2 Arachis ipaensis | reverse complement strand
TTTTTGTATATTATCATTGTAAGTATTTTTATAAAATTTAAAATTTTCATTGTAAGCATTTTTGTAAAGTTTAAAAAATTTTATTGTACTCGAATTACTCGTTACATTTTGCAACGAGTATAACTGAAGTAATGAGTATAATTAATTTTCTTTTTATTGTTGTAAGCATTTTGGTAAAATTTAAAAAAAAAATTTGTAAGCATTTTCTATATATAACAAGTACACATTTATAAAAATACTTAAAAATTTTGGTTGTACTCAAGATGCAAGTTAAATTGTAGTAGGTTAGCATGATTTGTGTGTTTGCCGGTAGTGGTTATTAATGAACCATTTTTACCTAATATAATTTAGCTTCGAAATTTTCTATTAGTAAATAATAGTTGCTGACTAAAAAAGATATAGACGCAACCAAATTTCTTTTAAAATAACTGAGATAATACTCAATTTGGTTCTTGAAGTTACACTTGAGTTTTAATTTAGTATTTAAAATTTTAATTGTTTCAATTTAGTTCTTAAACTTTTTAATTAATTCTGCAACGAAAACCACAGTAAAGACTAATATAATTAAAATTTAAAAAATTTAAAAACTAAATTGAGACTCAAGTGTAATTTCAAAGGCTAACCTGAACATTTTCTCTTGGCTAATATTGAATTCACTTTATTCTATTTATGCAATTTATCCTCTTTGATGAATGGAATTTATTGTTGGTGGTTGGTTTGGTGGAAGAGTGAAAGAAAAGTTAGGATCGTCAATTTTGGCAAATAGCTGAGGAGAAAAATGAACCTCTTTTGTAAATGGAATTTA
This sequence comes from Arachis ipaensis, assembly GCF_000816755.2. Lineage (NCBI taxonomy): Eukaryota > Viridiplantae > Streptophyta > Magnoliopsida > Fabales > Fabaceae > Arachis > Arachis ipaensis. The sequence continues at coordinate 993,956 of NC_029786.2, read as the reverse complement.
TTGTTGGTAGCGGTGAAAATTAGTTGTAATGGTTGGTGCTACACATCAGCCAGCATACAATTTTAGTTTAGTCCACTTAACACGTGCTTAGCAGCTCGAAAAGTAAAATGAACTCCTATTCCCGAAATTGGTTTCCATGATCTGCGTCGAGCCACAATTATAACAAAAGCACCCATTCCTAATTTTTAAATTTATTCGATACCAGATCAAATTTTAAAAAATAGACTCATGTTTCAGACTAAAAGAAATATTAGTCAAGTGATTATATATATATAACCTTCTAATATTACCTTCTAGTTTTGGCATATATATCTCAATGCAACTTTGTAGTTTGAAGAATAATAGAAAATCATATGCAGAATTATTATTTTTAGTCATTAGTTAGTTATTAATATTTAAAAGTGTAGATTAAAAGTATGTTGTTAGATTGTTAACTAAAAAGATTGAATTGATGGCTAAAAGTAAGGTTAAGTACCATTTTGGTTCTTAAGATATAGGCCAAACAATTTTTTCGTCTTCAACCTTTTCTTACATACAAAATTGTCCCTAAGATTTAACTTGGTTTTAAAATCATCCTTAACTTAGGGACCAAAACCGTACGGAAGTTGGCAAAGCAGAAACAGTGAAACACTCTCTTTCTCTTATTTTTTCTTTTTTTATTTTATTTTATAATTTTTTGTTATGAGTGTATAGGGCACTATATCCCTATCGTGGCAGATTTTTTTGCTACATGAGTATGCAGGGCCTATATCCCTGGCGTGGCAGATTCTCTGCTGCAATAGTATGTCAGGTACTATATCCCTGAAATGTTTAGACTTGACAGCTGAGAAAATTTTGAGATGAGAATATGGTGACGATTGATAACCCTCTCTGCTGCATGAGTGTACAGGGCCTATATTCTTGGCGTGGCAGATTTCTCTGCTGCATAAGTGTGCAGGGCCTATATCCCTAGCATGGCAAAAGGCTACATCCGAAAGGATGTGTCGGGTCAGCACTATAACCGACATGTGATATCATAGCCAATAGGACAGACATTCATCATATACATCTTCTACATGCTTGCTTGCTTTGATTACTTGAGTTATGCCTATTTGAATAACATGCCTAAATACTTGTTGATTTACCTGTTATATATATATGTATACTAATTGTGTTTTACTTGCTTGCATTATCTTTGATTTTTGTCTGGCGTTAAGGAGGATCGAAAGGTGGTGGCAATGGGATCTCATGGAGGTTAGGTTGGTGAAGGTTGTGGGATAGAGCGGTGTGATTGGTATTAGTTAGAAACCCACTAAGTTTATATAACTCTATTTATGGTTTATGGTTTAATTTATTTATTTCGTTAAGCTTAATTATCTGTTTGGTGTGAAGTTTTAGGATTGCTTTTGGCGTCCCAGAACCTTACATCTTATATATTGGACACTATTATCATACTGAGAATGAATTCTATGATTCTAGGAGATTTTGAAAGAAAGTAAGCAAGAACATACAAGGATAAAAAAGAGGCAAGTAAGAGAAACAATAGGAACAAGGATGGAAGGGACCAAACAGATAAGTTTCTAGACCAAGCAGAGAAGTTCCTGGACAATTCCAGGAAGCCATGCGTTCATCCATGTTCCGTGCGTCCAACGCACACCAAAATGGAGAGGTCCCAGGGATGCCAAGCTACACCACATCCAACGCACCAGTAGCCATGTTTAACGCACCAAGAGCCACGTCCAACGCACCAGCTCCAGTAACCAACCTCCATCCCTGTGTTCAACACAGGGCTCCATGCGTCCAACGTGCCAGCCTTGCCTCCAACCTTGCGTTCAACGTGCCACTCTGTGCATTGAACGCACCATCAAATTACACCTCCAGAGGCTGCTCATCCTCCATGCGTTTAAATCAAGCTTCCATGTGTTCAACATGGCTGAGACAAAGGCTCAAGGATCTCAAATCTTGGGCCTGCATCCAATGCACAGACCATGCATTTGACGCAGCTCTTGGGCTAACCTCCAGGCCTCCTAATTCCTTCACTAATCTCTCCAAACCTCTAAGCACTTGATTGGATGATTGAAAATTGAACACAAGCCCATGAGATCAAACATTGATTGACAATTATCAAGAGAATCACGTGTGGCTTGACTTGAGGGGGAAAAACTATATGAGAAGCATTAGTTAGACTTTATTTGATTCTGTTTTAATTTGATTTAGTTTTGAATTCTGAATGAGGTTTAGGGTTAGCATATTTAAATAGTGAGAGACACACACATGAGGCTCTCTCCCTTCAGCCATTTTCAATTCATAGTTTTTATTTCCTTTGTACCATGAGCAACTAATCTTCTCTGTTAAGGTTATGAACTCTGTTTAGTCTAATGGATTAATGTTATTGCTTTTCTATTTTTGATTAATGCATTGATATTTTTATAAGAAGCAAGTTTTCGTTCTTTATCACAAGGATTTTAATGTATTGGAAAATAGTTCTAATTTGAATTGAATTCTATTATCATCTTGAAAAAGTTGGTTATTAGAACTAAGCTTGAAGACTTCTTCTCATAATTCTCTGAATTTTAAAACTAGCTTGATAAGTGATATTAAATCAACTAGGTTTAGTTCTTAAAAATTGTGTAGTTTTGAATCAGTAAATGTGCCTCACCTCTTATCATAATCAGATCAAGGAATTGACGGTTTGTTAAGTTAAGAGAAATTGAATCACCAAAAGATTAGGGTTTGATTAATTATGGTTTGCCATGAATAAATCTTTGCATGATCAAAGTAGATAGTAAAAAGTATTTTTTCTGAAGTTTAAACATCTCTGAAACATTAACGCTTTTATTCATATTACTTTCTCAACCGTTTACTAATTGCTTTTATTTAATTCCTTGTTTTGATACTGAATACCTTTCAAACCTAGTTTTCAACTGTCTAATTAGAATAATCGATTAACTATTGCTTGCTCAATCATTTAATCCTCGTGAGAACGATAACCCACTCACAGTGGTATTACTTGATACGATTCGGTGCATTAGTTGTGGTTTTGAAAAATTCTGCATCAATGGCTACGCTGCTTTGGTATTTTTATAGAGAGATTTTTATACATTAATACTTCCGTTTTTGCTATCATGGTCGACGAATTTAGGAGAAATTTTCTCCTTAATTTCACTGTTTATGAAAACGAAATGCAATCCTGGCCTATTTTCGCTCGCAACATCAGTGAAAACGAAGAAATTATTATTTGTTGTTTTCTCTGTCAACACCAGCTTAGACAATGTACTTTGCTTTTTTGCTTTTATTGCCAGCGAATTTGTAACTAAATGTTTGAAAAAATACAATTTTGTAAATCAATTTATTTGAATAGATAATTAATTTAATTTAATTAAATAAGAAAGCCCCAAAATCAATCTTTTAAAATAAATTCGTGTAAAAAGTTTAAAATAATCCTAATTGAAAATGATTAATATGAAAACTCAATTACAAATTTTATATTACAATAAACTAATTAAAAGTTTGATAACACTATAAAGACCAAAATGATTTAAGCCTAGTTTTTATAAAAATGAATTAATACTAATTCGAAAATCTAAATATGATTAGTGTTATGTGGTGGGATTTAACCAAGAATATAGGTAAACGAAACAACTATGAATACTGAAAAACCAAAAATGTTATGTTATCATTAACTAATTTGGTAACTAACTTTTAATATACCCTTGATGAAAAATAATTTGCAATCCATCTCGAATATCTATAATTACTCTTTTCCTTGTATCGAGCTGAGTCACTTTTTTTAAATAGGTGCTGAAATGGGAGAAAATTGGGGTATCAAATGTGGCTGGAGAGATAGCACCAAGGTTCTTAGAATTAGACCGGTTATTGAACCGTTTTAAATACTGGTTTATTGGTTTATTGATTTAATCAGTCTAATTGTGGTTCGATCGAAAAAACTATTTTAAAATAAAATAATAAATAAATTATAAATAAACATCTTAAAATATAATTATAGTATAATATAAATATTTAAATATCTTTTAAATTTAAAACACTACATAAAATGTCATCAACTAAAACCATATCATCTTTATCTAAATACAAACTCAAAAGTTAAATGATAAAAAAAAAATTTAAATATTAAAATTGAACATTATGCTTCTAATCCTAAATTGTTTTACCCATTTATATAATAATTTAATCCTAATATTGAAGCATTTGAGAACAAAACCAGCATTTGAGAATGACAAGAAAAGTTGTTCATAAAACTAAAAGGTAAAAAAAAAGATTGAACATATTTGGTCTATCCAAAAAATTGAGCACACAATCAAATCAATCACAGATGTTCATGTTATTTATAGCTTGTTGCCAAAAAAAATGATGCCAAAAAAACTGAAAATTTTTTTCTAACATTAAGATCCGTTGATAGGCACAAATCATCAAAATAAACTAGTTATTGAATCTTGAAGGCATGTTATGCCTTCAACTCCTTCATTTTCATTAAACAAAGAATTGACTAAGAGAACAATCTTTTAACTTAGTTATGAGCTTACCTGAATTTGCTCAAGGCTTCTCCAAAAGAATCTTATAATATGCATTGTCAAAAGAAGTTGGACTTCCAAAACCTTTACTTCCAAGAGTGTGGGTTCCAGACAAAACTGCAGTTCTTATGTTTTGTTGAAGAGAATCCCAAAATGATAACAAGTTAACAACACATAAGTAAAATGAGTTCTAGTTAAAAGAACAAATAATATGCAGAGAATTTTAGTCGATAATGAATAGATTTTTTCTAAGTAAACAATCAAATAGCTTTTAGGTTAGATAATTACGACATTTTGTTATCTTGCCTCGATACATTTTGAAATCAGCTGTAGCACAACGAGAAATAAAAAAATCATCAACAAGACCATATCTGAATTCCGCCTACAGCATTAAGCAACAAACAAACCAAAACGTTAACCAATAATCACAAAACACTAAACCTTCACTCAACAATTACAAACAAAGCCAGCAATTACAAACATTAGCACATTATAAAATATTCCAAAACACTAAACCTTTACCCAGCAAAATCAGCAATTACAAAACAAAGCCATCAGTAAATTTGAACAAAAAAAATTTAAGAGCCATCAGCAACTAGTAATTACAAAACAGAGCCATCAATAAATTTGAACAAAAATTTCAGAGCCATCACTATCCAGCAATTACAAAAAAGTAAACTAACAGAGCCATCGAGCCATCGGTAAATTTGAAAAAAAAAATTTACAGCTATCACCAACCAGCAAATATAAGACAGATCCATCAGCAACAGGCAATTACAAAATATTACAAGAAAAATGGAACAAAAATTGAACAACAATTTCAGAACTTCAAACGAAGAAGAAGACCGAACATTCAGAAATTAAAAAGAAGAAGTGGAGGCATAGAATTGAAAGCAGGGCTACTAACCTTCGACGGAGACACAGATGACAATCGGCGAGACGAGGCGATAGGCGAGACGACGCCAAGCGGCGACCCAATGGCGAGATGTTCTAAGCCACAAACAGAGAAGCCAACAATGATGAAGACGACGTGCCGAGTTACCTGGGCTCCGGACACGGGGAAGAGGAAGAAACGGCAGCGCTGAGGACTTGGGGACGGCGGCGGCGCTGAGGACCTTGCGGCGGCGGCAATGAAGGGCTAGGGTTTGCTTTGCTTCAGAGGTCTCCAGGGAGTGCACGAATGAAGGGGGATTGGTTCACGAAGGGTTCTGGCTTTTTTTTTTTGTTAACAAATAAACAAAACGGCGTCGTTTTATTCGAATCGGCCGATTACCCAATCCAATCGACCGATTCTCGACCAATTCGACAGTTTTCAAACGGTTCTCTCTCCAGCGGTTATAAATAACAGACCGGATTATTTTTATCGGCGGTTCTCGATTGAACCGGTTCGACCGGTTGTTCCGGTCCGATTTTTAGAACCATAGATAGCACTGCTATGTGGTTTGATCTTATGGATTGCAACAATTCCTCGCATTAGAAGAAAATTCTTTGAGCTCTTCTTCTATACTCACTACCTCTACATAGTCTTCATGGTCTTCTTCATCTTCCATGTTGGAATTTCCTATGCAAGCATCATGCTCCTGGTTTCTACATCTTCATGGTTGATCGTTTTCTAAGGTTTCTTCAGTCAAGAACCCAAGTTCATTTGGTTTCTGCTCGTGTCTTGCCTCGTGAAACCATAGAACTCAACTTCTCTAAAACCCATGGTAAGTAACTTAGTCATCAACATCTTTATTGTCTTTATTTAGTTTTAGGGTGAACAAAAAGTTTGACAAAATTTATTTCTGTAGAGACATTTAGTCTATTTTTATATTTAATAAAAGGATATGTTTTTTTTTATGTTTGTAATTTTTTTAAAAATATTTTTAGTATTTAATT
>NC_029786.2:967662-986929 GCF_000816755.2 Arachis ipaensis | reverse complement strand
TGTAATTGAAATAAGACATAAAAATAAAAAAACAGAAAAGCATTGAAATATGTTTAGAGTTGAAGCCAGATATACAATAGTTTGTCCTAACTCCTAAGACACAAATTTTGTATATTTGTCTTTCTAAAATGTGAAGATATAATAAAAGTGACACAAAGTTTTTATCTTTATCTTTGAATTTATGTTATGACTCTAATATCAAATGCAATTGTCTTTCAAAGTATCTATTACTTAAATAGTTTGCTACTTTCAAAATTAAGGTAGTATGTGTCATTATTATTTTTCTTTTTTTGGCAGAGTTAAAGCTACACTCTCACAAGTGTTATGTTCATACATATACCAAGCATATATCAAAGTTAAAATGGCATCCATTAATTACCATTACTTCAAGGCAGGGGCGGAGCTACATGGAGAGGAAGGGGGCGACAGGCCCTTACTTTTAATTTTTTATATGTAAATTATATATAAATTTCAGTTTAGTCTTCTTAAATTTTTATTTTAATCTTATTTAATTGTGTAAATATTTTTAATCCTCTCTAATATTTCATCAATCTCCGCCCTGCTTCAAGGACTCATTTATACTTGTTCTGACTCACTTTTTTAGATGCTGAGTGAGAACACTAAATAAAAAAATTGAGTATAGTTGAATTTATTGATAAAATAATAAAAATAATCTCCTAGAAAACTAACTACCATTATTTATCATAAAAAACAATTTGACGATATAACCTTTTTCGATAATCAATTACCATCGGATTGGAAGATTTTTAATTTGACAGTAATTAATGGCAAATTCTGTGGCGAATTCCTTGCACAAAAACTATTTGATTATTGGCGGAAAATTTCTGCCGATAATTTTGGCACCACATTATTTTATTTTCTGTTTAATTACTGTTGGATTTTTTTTCAGTAAATTCGATGGTAACTTTAATTTTTTGTTTTTTTTTTATTTTTTTTAAACATAATTAGTAGTTAAATTCTATTTTTTATTTTTCTAAATTTGGTTTTTACATAATTAGTAATCAAATTCTAAATATTAGAAACCAAATTATGATTTTATTAAATATCAAGTGTACAAATAAAATAAAAAATCAAGTAAATAAAATACAATCAAATAGTCTATAACAAAACCCTAATCACTACGGATCCTGATAGTCATCGTCATCATCATCCCCCTGATCTTGTTGAGGTGGTGGACTAGGCAGTGATGTCAGTGCCCTTCCAGTAGTGTCGCTGCCACCAGCAGTGCCGCTGCTACTAGCACGCATCTTCTCCTGGTACACCGGCGTTTGTTGCTCTATCCGTTGAAGCCACTCTAGCTCCTGTCTAAGCTCCAACCTAAGGAAATCTGTGTCTGACACATGTAAGAGGATTTCGTTATACCTCTCCTCAGACTGCTGCAACTGTTGAGTCTGTTGGTAAAGGCTTTGGGTGAGATTCTGCACTAGCTTCCTCAAATCAAGGTTGTCCTCATGATCGACAGCGCGGGTGGTAGAGGCAGTCTCCCGCCAAACCATGTCAGGATCGATGGTTGAATCACCAAAGTTGTTGCCGCCCTCTCCAGTATGCTGAGTTTGCTGGCTTGCGGCGTCCAATCTCTGCGTGTATAACTCCTGTGTAAGAAATGTTATGATTAGGACGACAGTTAATTGAAAACTCTACATCAAATTATGTTTACTCACATAATGATCCACAGACCGCTGATCATCAAATCTCTCTTTGTTCTCCTTCAAGGTGTGAATATAATTGAAGGTCTCCGCCATCATCGCATCATGATCCAACGACCTAGGCTACACATGTAAAACCCGAGGGATTAGTAAATAATTAGCAAATAAATTAATTATTAATAAAAAAATTAAAAAATAAAATTTTATAGTTTAATATGATAGATTTAATTAAAACAAGAATTTTGACACTAATTTCAAAGAATTTGGCCCAAAATTGGACCGAACGGGCAGAACCGGACCCAAAATGGGCCCAAGGTTCAATTCAGCCCAACAACACTCAATCAAAATACAGCTTCCCCTTTCTCCTTACCTTTCATTCATGGTGGAAACTGAAACATTCTTGGAGAAGGGAAGAAGAACTTAAACCCTAAGGCTTGATTCAAACTACCGTAACTTCTTGCTCCGAACTCCCAAATAATTTTAAACTTATTTTATATGAAAATCGGGTCCGTGAAGTTTACATCGTTTGAAGAACGGATGAAAATTGTTTTAAAACGAAAAAGTTATGCATGTCGGAAGTTTGAGGATTAAAATGAAAATTCTACAGATTTCAGACTTAACCAAATTCTTGCCAAGACACCCTTTTATGCGTACGTATACCCCCTCAAACGCATTAGGTAGGTTCTGTTTGGTATCTATGCATACGCATACATGTGCATGCGTATGCATAGTACCCAGAAAATGGCTTATGCGTACGCATACATGGGGCATACACATGCATTCTATTCTGTCCAGCGAACATGCGTATGCAGACAGGTGCATGCGTACGCATCTTGGCCCAAGAGAATTCAATGCGTACGCATACCCTGTTTTCTGCAAATAATTATTTTGTGTTTTCAAAGCCAAATTTGACACTCCGAACCTCTATTTCCATTCTGTTGATCTTAAATCTTATTAGTAAATCTAGGAACATGATGGGGGTTAGGAGATGGTGGTAGGTTGAGGGTGAAGTAAGCTTGGAAAATAACAAGTTAAGAATGAAAAGTACGAAGATGTGATTGAATTAGAATTTAGGGGTGAATGTTGGGACTGGCAATGACTGGTATGGTCGGAATGGTCGAGATGGCAAGGTTTGGGGTGCGAACTCACTTGCATGTTAACTTGAAAATGTGTTCGGATGACAAGTTGAGGATGGAAGTTCCCTCTCTTGTCATGATGGGGATGTGGGGAAGGTAGAAAGGCACTCTTCTTCGTATTATTTTTTCCACATTCTTCTCTGGTTGTAAGGTGAAAAAGCACACTCCTTCGATGTGGAAAGGCACTCTCCTTCGTGAAACCTCCAGAAGAAAGTAGAAAGACATTCTCCTTCGTTTATGATCCTCCTGGAGATGCGCAACCTAGAGACAAATGTCTGGGTTAGCTACCAGATGTGTCAGATTCTGGTAAAGTAACCAACACGTCAGCTCACGGCCAGTAGGATAGACATTCGTCATATGCATTTGTATGATTTTGTTTGATTGTGCATTAATTGGGATTGCCTAAGTGATTATAATATGCTAATTGTTATACTTGCTATTTGTATTACTTGCATCCTACTTGTATTTGTCATTGTCTGCTTGTTTGTCTGTGTCGTTTCACCGGAGATGGAGGAGGGAGGAAAAGCAGAGAGACTTAAGTTTCTAGGTAAGTTTTAGTTAGAGTTCAAGGGATTGGTTTTGTTTAAAAAGCTTTAGAGAACCACCCAGATTTATGGTTTCTGTTTTAGTCCTTTAAGTTTCATAATCTGAGTGTCGGCATTCTAGGATTGCCTCTGGCATTCCCAGGACCTTATATATTATGTGCGTGGCACCTTTGCCATGCTGAGAACCCCCGGTTCTCATTCCATACAATATTGTTGCTTTTCAAAAGCAGGTTGAGAGGCACCTCGCTAGGCATCTGGACCTCTGCAGCGGAGTGATTTCTGGTTTATATTTTGATGTGTAGTTTATGTATATATATTTTGTACCTCTTAGAGGTTTATGGAGAACTAGGGTTTTGTGTATGTATTTTGGATTTTGGGTTATGTATATATTTATGTAAATATTCTCCGGCCAACCTTGACTTCGCAGGCTGAGTTTGGAGCTTGATATTTTGTACTCTTGACCCTCTACTCTTGTCTTTTGTATATTTATGCTAGTGAAACTTAGTTTCTCCGTACACAAGTTACGTTACTTTTAAGCGTTGCGCTTTTTAGTTTTGTGTTTTTGCTTTACCCGTTTTCAAGGCTCCTCGTATAATGTATCCTTTCCAATTTTTAGGAGTGATGAACAAAGTGAAAAGTGCTATGTATAGTGAGTTGTCAAGGGAACAAGAGTAGATGAATGTCAACTACGTCATTTTAACACAAATCTATTTTGTAACTTTTGCATTCCATTACATTTCTTTCTCATGTTTGGTAAAGTGTTAAAACTACATCACATTTTGCATACTATATCAATTTTCGAGGACAAAAATTTTTATACTATATCAATTTTCGAGGACGAAAATTTTTATAAGGAGGGTAGAATGTAACATTCTGATTTGTTTTAAAAATATTTTACATTTGAATTCTTTTATTATTATCCAACCCTCTACTTTTATCAAAATTCCTACACTACCCTTATTTCTTTTACCAAATCCTAACCCTAATTAACACCCAATTATCCCTTTACCCCAAAGAAACCCTAGCTCCCTTTCTTTTTCAGCAACACACACACACACACACACCTAACAGCAGCAGCTGGGAATGAGAGAAAAAAAAAGAAAGGAAGAGGGGAAGAAGGAAAGGGGAGAGCAAAGGGGAAGGGAGACCGGTGAAGGGAAAAGAGAAGAGGGAGGCGGCGCGGTGGGTGTTACTACCACCGTCGCCGCCGCTGTTGACATGAGAAGAGAGGGAGATCTGAGAGAGTGATATCAGAGAGAGAGAGAGAGAGAGAGAGAGAGAGAGAGAGAGAGAGAGAGAAGGGAGAAGATGCAGCGGCGCTGGTGGGCCTCATCGCCGCCGTCGTCGCCATGCTGCTGCTTCGCCACCACCACGCTCTGCCGCATCACCGCCGAAGTCGCCAAGCCGTCGTTGCACACCAGAGGAAAGAGAGATCGAGCAGAGAGAGAGAGAGAGCAGTGACGCTGCCGTCGCTATTGGCGCTGTCACGGTGGTTGCCGTCGTCACTGAAGGAGCTCATCGCTGAGCTGCTGTGTCGCCGCCGGAGGAGAACTCGTCAGAAAGCTGTTGTCCTATCCGGCCATGCTCTATCCTCCATTCTTCCTCCACTGGTTCCACCATTATCCTTTCCGTTTGAAAACATCGTAGGAAGCATTTCACACCTCTGTCAATTCTGTTTCACCACCGTTCTATCCTGGTTAGTGGTTGTTCTGTTTTGTTTCCGTTTTTGCTACTATTTTACCACAGTCGTTGATGTTGTCATCGTTACTCTGCCTTTAGCCGTTTGTCACTTCTGTTCTATTGTGCCTCTGTTCGCTGTTTTGCTTGCCTATTGGAGCTGCTGCTGCCTCCGTCCAAATTTTGTGCTCTTTCGTACCATTTAGTTTGGTACTCCGGGTTTGGTATCTTTAGTCCCTTGAGACTAAGTTTTGAGTAGGCTTTACATTTATAATTATTTGGCTTTACATCTATAATTATTTTGATATATGCTGCTTGAATTTATGACTATACTTACAAGTTATTAATAAAGGATTTGAATTTGATTTTAATAATGGATTTACTAGAACTAAATATTATTTTTGTGAAAATCGAATTTTAATCTGCACATGAGACTATATACATGTTTGATGAAGTTTTGTATTATTTTAGAATATTCGATTTTATTGAATATGTGTTTTTGAAACATTAAAGTATTGTGAATACTCACTCATATACTATGAATTTGTAAAGTATATTTGACATTTCATATGATTGAAAAGGATTTTTGATAAGAAAGTATTATTTGATTTGATTTGATATTGTATATATTTGAAAGATCAAAGGTTGGTTGTATTTGAAATTATATGTTTTGAATTGGTTTGGGAGGCTCGTATTAGAAAACCGTAGTTAACGGCGGTTATGACATTAACCTAGATGCATCTGGCTCAGACCTCAGCTAGCAGGGGCGTTCCTAGCCTAACGTGTAAGCCACACGTTGGATCTGTTATTCCGTACGAACACACTAGAGGAAAGGGCTACCCTTAGAGGTGGAGCCGCCCAAGTGTGGACTATTTGATTTGATTTCTGTATGAGAACTCCCTTATTGATTCACTTATTCATATAAATTATTATTTTCTAACTAAAATTATTTTCATAATAATGTTTAGATGGTCTCATGTGAATTATAGATGTATTGTCTAGTCACTGAATTACAAAACTCACTCCGTTTTCTAAAAATATTTTTCAGGAATAAATATTTGATTATGTGAGCATTTCTATTCAAGAGTAATGATCTGCAATGGGTATCTGTTCTTTGTTAGGTTCTTAGACGTCATCTGCTCCATATGTCACAGGCAAGATCCATCTATATTTATTTATTTTATTTTTTTTCAATTATGTAATTATTCATTCTAGAAAGTGTGAATTTATCAAAAATTATTTGTAACCTTTTTATTTATCTTATATTCGAATCTGTTAGGCTTGCTAGGGAACTCTTTTTTCTGAGCGCCAGTCATGGCTCATTTTGGGCTGTGACAGTCATAATACCACACCACCTCTGTTTTACAACTTAAGCGTAAAGCTTTGTGTGGTAGAGTGTTACATTATGGTATCAAAGCAGTTCGTTCCTGTAGAGCCTGAGGGACGGACTAACTATGCTTCTGGGCATACTCTGGGTGTCTATACATGCTAATTAGGATATCTAACTGATACATATGGCATGAATGTTCATGAGCATGCAGTTGGGACTTTGAAGCATTAGACTTGCGATATTCAGACTTATCACCTTGATATCACTTGTTTGGTGTGAATAGAAACCAGATGATGACTCCTGGATGCGGTCGCGGGCGAGGTAGAGGTAGAATAGGTGATGCAAACCCTGGAACGGCAGGGAATGACCCTGTGGACTTTATGGCTGCCTTGGGAAACATGGCTGCAGCTATGCAGGCGATAGCCGAGGTGTTAGGAAATCAAGCAAACCATGGAAATGGTAACAATGGGAATGAAGGGTTGATGACACTTGCTTCTTTTCTGAAAGTGCACCCTCCAACCTTCAGAGGGACCACAGACCCTACAGAGGTAGATAACTGGCTCCAAGAAATGGAGCGGGCCTTGCAAGCTCAACAGGTTTCCAAGGAACAGTGGGTAGAGTTTGCAACCTACCAGTTACAAGGTGAAGCTCAATAATAGTGGCAGGGAACATGACGAGTTCAACAACCAGACGGCACAATGATATCTTGGGAGGTGTTCCGAACTGAGTTATATCGGAAATATTTTCCTAGTTCTGTCAAAAATGCAAAGGAGCTTGTGTTGCTGCAGTTAAAGCAGGGTCAGATGTCTGTTGCTGAGTATACGAACAAATTCGAAAAACTGTGCCGATTTTTGCGAATCTGTCAAGGTGCTCTGGAGGAATTTGCTGAGTGGAAATGTATTAAGTACGAGGGAGGACTTCGAAGTGACATTTTGAGCTCCGTTAGACCGATGGAGATTAGAGTTTTTTCTGAACTTGTGAATAAGAGCCAAAGAGCTGAAGAATGTGTAAGAAAGGCAGTTGTGGCAGAGAATGATAACCGAGAGTCCTGCCGAAGAGACCACCATCAGAACTTGGTACCAAAGAGTCAAGAATTCAAGAGGACTGGGAACTACCGTCTAGATAGGCAGCATAAAAACAAGCAAGGTTTGTGTTACCGGTGCAGATCACCAGGGCATATGGTTAGGGACTGTTCTAGTCTACGTGGGAGGACTCATGATGCAGATCGATCACAACCACAAGGTTAAAGTAATTGCAATGATCGAATTTAAGGTGCAATGTAACATTCTGGGATACCATGACTACTCATAGCCTAAGATAGGGAAGAAAAACCTAATAGTGAAATGTCAAGCCTAGTATTGGACTTAGAACCAAACTAAATCGTTCCGGGTAGAGTATTGCCGTCAAAGCTTGCAGAGTTTAGTGAGGCTTCTGGTTGGCGTTGGCGTTGTATGAAGGATCAAGACTCTTAGGGATAAGCGAATAAGAGGGCAGCAGCGAAAGCACATAGAATAGGAAGACCTTAGGACTACTATGCGTTGAATGTAAAGGCGGACTACGCTCACGTATTCGTTGTGGCGGATGGAATTTTCAAGGGCAAAAATTTCTGTTAGGGGGGTAGAATATAAAACCCAAGAGATTAGTAAATAATTAGCGAATAAATTAATTATTAATCAAGAAAATTATAAAATGAAATTTTGTAGTTTAATATGATAGAGTTAATTAAAACAAGAATTTTGACACTAATTTCAAAGAATTTGGCTCAAAATTGGACCGAACGGGCCAAACCAGGCCCAAAATGGGCTCAAGGCCCAATTCAGCCCAACAACACTCAATTAAAACACAGCTTCCCCTTTCTCCTTACCTTTCATTTACGGTGGAAACTAAAACATTCTTGGAGAAGGGAAGAAGAACTTAAACCCTAAGGCTTGATTCAAACCACCATAACTTCTTGCTCCGAGCTCCGATCGCTGCACCGTTTGCGGTCATGTGTCCACCGCATTGAGCTCTACGAATCCATCAAAATAATTTCATTGGTAAGCCACTCTATCACCCCAGTTTCTCTACCCCTTTCTATTTTTGAAATTTATTAAAGCGGTGGTGAGATTTTTCTTCCTTGATGTTATAGTACCCGATTAGCTTGAGAAAAACCTTCACTTTTGCTTATATGAAACTTGGGTAAGGTGAGGATCCTAGAATCCTAGTTAATTCCTTGAATTTGTATATTGGGTATTTAATTTGGGTATGTATGTGTGATATATGTGAAACTAGGTGTATATAAGTATATTTTGGAGCTTGAATTGTGAGCTTTGGAACTTGGTCAAGGTTGGGTGCTTGTGCTTTGCTGACTTTGGATCTTTTAGGGCTGTGTTTGGTGCCTTGCAGGTGTCTCGGGAAATACGTGAAAATCGGCCAAGGTATGGTTTAGGTTTCTCGTATTTAATATATAATGTTCTGTGACAATTTAGGCTAGATGACCATAGGATAGACTGTAACGTATAAGTATGTTTAATGACTAGCACCTTTGATGTCGATTACTATTTTTCATGATGGTGTGTTAAGTGATGAGTTGATGGAGATTTATATAACGATATGAATGTGTTTATATATATGTATATTGGGTTGGTGAATGTTAAACTTGATGATGTCTTTGGGATTGTTGAGCCATGAGCCATAACTTGGCTTCCAGAACCCCAAATGATTTCAAACTTATTTTGTATGAAAACTAGATCCGTGAAGTTTATACCGTTCGAAGAACGGATGAAAAATGTTTTAAAACAAAAAATTTATGCGAGATTGAAGTTTGAGGATTAAAATGAAAATTCTGTAGATTTCAGACTTAACCAAATTCTTGCCAAGACACCCTTTCATGCGTACACAAACCCCCTCATACGCATTGGGTAGGTTCTGTTTGGTATCTATGTGTACGCATACATCTACATACGTACGCATAGTACCCAGAAAATGGCTTACGCGTATGCATACATGGGGCATACGCAGGCATTCTATTCTGTCCAGCGTACATGCGTACGCATACCCTGTTTTTAACAAACAATTATTTTGTGTTTTCAAAGAAAATTTGACCCTCTGAACCTCTATTTTCATTCTGTTAATCCTAAATCTTATTAGTAAGTCTAGGAACATGATAGGGTTAGGAGATGGTGGTAGCTTGGGGGTGAAGTAAGCTTGGAAAATAACGAGTTAAGAATGAAAAGTGTGAAGATGTGACTGAATTATAATTTAGGGATAAATATTGAGATTGGCAATGACTGGTATGGTCGGAATGGTCGAGATGGCAAGATTTGGAGTGCAAACCCTCTTGCGTGTTAACTTGAAAGTGTGTTCGGATGACAAGTTGAGGACGGAAGTTCTCTCTCTTGTTCGTGATGGGGATGTGGGGGAAGGTGGAAATGCACTCTCCTTCGTATTATTTCCCCCACATTCTTCTCTGGTTGCAAGGTGGAAAGGCACACTCCTTCGATGTGGAAAGGCACTCTCCTTCGTGAAACCTCCAGAAGAAGGTGGAAAGGCACTTTCCTTCGTTTATGATCCTCCTGGAGATGCGCAACCTAGAGACAAATGTCTGGGTTAGCTATCAGATGTGTCGGGTTTTGGCAAAGCAACTGACACGTTAGCTCACCGCTAGTAGGATAGACATTCATCATATGCATTTGTATGATTTTGTTTGATTGTGAATTAATTGGGATTGACTAAGTGATTATAATATGCTAATTGTTATACTTGCTATTTATATTACTTGCATCCTACCTGTGTTTGCCGTTGTCTGCTTGTTTGTCTATGTAATTTCACTAGAGATGGATGAGAGAGGAAAAGCGGAGAGACTTAGGGTTCTAGCTAAGTTTTAGTTAGAGTTCAAGGGATTGGTTAGTTTAGAAAGCTTTAGAGAACCACCTGATTTATGATTTTTGTTTTAGTCCTTTAAGTTTCATAATCTAGGTGTCGGTGTTCTAAGATTGCCTCTGGCATTCCCAAGACCTTATGTATTATGTGCGTGGCACCTTTACCATGCTGAGAACCCTCGGTTCTCATTCCATACAATATTGTTGCTTTTCAGATGCAGGTCGTGAGGCACCTCGCTAGGCGTCTGGACTTCTGCAGCGAAGTGGTTCCTGGGTTATATTTAGATGTGTAGTATATATATGTACTTAACTCTCTCCCAGTAACTTGTTATTTTTTACCTCCTAGAGGTTTATGGAGAACTAGGATTTCGTGTATGTATTTTGGATTTTGGGTTATGTATATATGTATGTAAATATTCTCTGGCCAACCTTGGCTTCGCAGGCTGAGTTTGGAGCTTAATATTTTGTACTCTTGACACTCTACTCTTGTCTTTTGTATATTTATGCTAGTGAACCTTAGTTTCTTCGTACGCAAGTTACGTTACTTTTGAGTGTTGCGCTTTTTAGTTTCGCGTTTTTGCTTTACCCGTTTTCAAGGCTCCTCGTATAATGTATCCTTTCCAATACTATTTTATAATTATATATATCTATATATATTTTATTTTAGAGGTCGTAATATCACACCACCTCTGTTTTACGACTTAAGCGTAAAGCTCTGTGTGGTAGGATGTTACAACACATGTTGAAACAATATGTAAAATCAAGTAATAATGACATTAAATGTCAAAGACAAAACGAACTTAATAACAAAATGAAACAAGTTACATACCAGTTTGGCCTTTGTTTTCATGAAAGTCATCGCTGACCCGTCGGTATACTTAGATGACCTAGCTGATGCCTTGTTAGCTCTGTTTGTGAGACGACGATGCATGAACCTCACATTAGTCTCCCAATGGACGTACAGTGCCTTCTTAATATCTGGGCAGAGCCAAGTAGTGAGGTGGTCGCGCCTCTCACGTACATACTCCATCATCCGCTGAAGCTTCCTAGCCATCCGATAGTCGAAGATATTCCTGATTATTACATCGTGAGTCTTGTCCCATATAAATTTCTCCTGCATAAAGAAAATTTAGCACTAGTTAATCGAAATTAAATACATAATTGAACAAAATAGAATATATAAACTAGATCAACTTTGAATATGTTGAGTTTTACCGCCCAGATCTTCTTATAGCTCGGCCATGGGTGGTTGTACATCATCTTGATGACATTGGTACACTCCTGTGTACATGCATTGTTATTTGGCGCAAACCTATTAATAAAAAACTTAAGATTAGCAAACACATATGTTAAATAAGAGAATATGAAAATAAATTGCTTTTAAAAGATATTAAAATAGTACTCACGTCGTCAAACCATCAGGCCAAATCGTCATCCGTATGACAAGTGCTGGTGGAGGGGCATTTGACTGGAATCTATTAGAGGATTCCGGCACTACGGTGTCTGTCCCTGGAAGTGGTATCGTCGTCGAAATAATGGGCTGCTGAGATAGTGGAGGTGGTGGAGGAGTCCACTCTGGTGAAACAATCGAATGACTTCCTGGTGGCGAGGGTGGCGCAGCAGAAGGAGCCACATAGTTGGGGTTAGGGACCATGATGAACGGTTGATCCTGTGCACCCATTGCCTGTGACATCTCAGGGGTAGTCGGAGTATAGGGTGATGACTGAGAAGCCCTGGGGGTACTAGTAGTCACCCTGCCTCTACCACGACCACGAGGCCGATTCGTGACACCTCTACTTGTCATCATGTCTACAAAGACATACCAGCAAACACATATGTCACAACTCAGATAAAAAACACCTCAAAATAAAATACTAATTCTTGTAGAGAGTTTGAATTAATTCAGATTTAAAAAGTCAAGTAGGAAGAGTTTTCTAAATCTAAACCACCCTCTAACAAAGTTAGTTGGAATTAGTTCAGATTCAAAATTACTTAACATAGATGTTGGAGTGCTGGAGAAGCGACGACAAAACCGGCGGTTTGGCAGAGAGAGAAAGAGACGTAGAAAGACGTAGAGGGAGAGATGGACGACGACAGGGGGCTGCTGGAGAAGACGTTAAGGCTACATTTGGATGCACTACAAAGACAGAGACAAAGGTAATACCACATTTTGTAATATGTTTGGTTTAGGAGACAAGGACAAAATACACATTTTTGTACATGTCTCTTAATCAAATTTTGTATCAGCCTCCACTTAGGACATATGGAGACACGAAATTTAGAGACTATTTTAATGATTTTTTTCCTTCTTTACCCCTAATATATTTTGCAAATACCAGAGTTTGTCCTTCATTTATCAAAATCCTAGCTTCATCTTCTCCTTCATTCTTTAGTTGCGCAACCAACAAAGAAGAAGAGAAGCTCGTCCAATCTAGTGCTATTCCTTTTTCGTTTCAAAAGGGTATATAATGTCTTTTGTTATGTATTTAGT
Organism: Arachis ipaensis; assembly: GCF_000816755.2. Taxonomy (NCBI): domain Eukaryota; kingdom Viridiplantae; phylum Streptophyta; class Magnoliopsida; order Fabales; family Fabaceae; genus Arachis; species Arachis ipaensis. The sequence continues at coordinate 974,223 of NC_029786.2, read as the reverse complement.
TAACTGTATCTATCTTTCCAGATACAAAACAAAGACATTTGATGAACTTTTTTCCACTGCTTCCAAACATAATACAAAAGCATAAAAATATTAGAGTCTATCTCTATCTCTCTGTCTTTGTATCTTTGTCTCTGTATTTTTGTCTTAATACCACATCCAAACATAGCCTAAAGGAGAGACGAGAGGGTGAGAAGAGAAAGAGAGTGTAATTCAAAATGAGAGAAAAAAAGGTTTTCGGTTCAAATTTAGGGCAAGATTACCATCGGATTTACCGGCAGAAACGAATCAGTAAGTGACCAAAACGTAGTGTTGTACTAATTAGATTTACTGTCGAAAAAATCCTACCCTAAATTCAACGGTAATTATCGTGCCGATTTTTCTTTTTTCTCTCCAATTATTACTGGTGAATCTACCATTGAAAACCGAATCCGCTAGTAAATGTTTTGTCTGACGAATTTATTGCCAAATCCACCAGTAAATCCACTGCTAACTTGCATCGCTAAATCCGACAGTATTCAATATTTTTTTGTAATGGAAGTTGATGCAGATGATCGAAAATCTATTAAGGATACTGTGTATACTTAGGCACCAATCTAATTACTTGGAAGAGCAATAAACAACATGCTATTAGTAGGTCAAATACTGAAGCCGAGTTTCATGCACTAGCAGCAGCTCAATCTGAATTGATTTGGACAAAATTTTCTTCAAGAATTACATTACTCTCTTACAACACCTCCAATTATATACTGTCATAGCTAATCCTATTTTGTGTAGTAAGTCTAAACACTTTGAATTACACCTTCATTTTGTTAGAGATCAAGTAAGTCAACGAAAATTGTTTGTCAACAATATTTTTTCACAAGATCAAGTAGCTTACATCTTTATTAAAAGGATCTCTATCACTCTTTTTACAAAATTTTGCAGCAAATTAAACTTAGAGTGAGTTCAAATCTCACTCTTAGTTTAAGGGGGATTGTGAAGGATCAAGATAAAGATCAAGCAAGAAGAATTGAATTAGAAAAGGATTAGTTAGAATTTGTTAGAAAGTGTACTCAAAATCTGTTCTGTTAGAGTTACTTGGTGAACTTCCTATATATGGCAGTTAGCTGAATACCAAAATATACAATTCTGATTTTCTACTCTCTTTTCTCCACCTTATGCTCTCAATTTTGATCTTCATTTCAATTCATCTTCTCTGCATATATAATTACAAACATTGACACATCAAACGTGGCACTAACCTAGGACAAGGAAAAGGACTTGGACTGAAGCGTGCTTCTTGTCGTAGCTTACAAATTAAGACAAATGCCCAAAATTATAATGGTGATGATAAGATTTCCAGAGTTGTTAGCACATCTTCTATTCGTCAAAACTTTACCATCAGATCATATGAAAGTTGATGCTAATGGAATTGCATCTGTTGAGACTTTGATGAACTATTTTCAGGTTTGAACTTACTGATCACTATTATTCTTAATCGAATTCTTGAAAATAAATTAAGACATGGTTAATAAAGTAAACAATTTGATATTTTATATTCATCAAATTCGTAATCTTTGTTATTATATTATTTTACAAAGCACACAAATAAAAAAAATTATATAATTCCTGTAATATCAATAGATTTACTCACATATATTGACAACCAATCTAGTGCTATATATTAAATTGGCAAAAGTGATCTCTTTATATATATATCTAAGAGAACAGAATCCAGTATAAATGGAAGGCTAGTAACAAACTTATAACTCCCTTAACTATGACTAACTTAACTAAGTAACTAACCTTTATCATTCACATGTATGTTAAACAAAAGAATAATTAAGAATTCGTTAATGTAAATATGTTTTATGCATAAACACATTATTATGTCAAAAAAAATAATTTTGCACTCTTACAACGTAGCTAATCATTCAAAAAGAAGTAAACAAATTTAATTGGATGAAACGTAAAATATTTTACACATACAATTAATACATCAAAATTAAATATTTGTTTTCAACAACAAAAGAAGCAAAAGATAATAGTGCAGGGAAACAGTTTCTGTTATTTTTTCTTTTGGAATTATGAAACTAGATAAACTAAAAATCTAACATTATACTAATACTTACATGTTTTGGCACTTCTAGAACTGGAGAAGGAAAGGAGCAAAGTTCAAGAATATAAATGGCTCCTTATATAGGGTTTTCTTGCTAGATTTCTGAATGCATTTTCGTGGAAAAATAAAAGAAAGTTATGAAAGACAATTTTCTATGTGAAATGTTAGAAGATCATTAGAATTTATTATTTTTATCTATTTCTTAGTTATTAATGTTTAAAAGTATGGGATAAAATATATTATTAAATTAATAGACTAAAGAAATTGAATTGATGACTAAGTGATAATAAAAACAATAAATTCTGATGATATCTAGTATTTTTCATTTTCAAAGAATATTATATCTTTATTATTTTGATTCTTTTAACACCTATAAATACCTTTCTATATTGTATCATGACATTTGAATACACACAAACATTTTCTCTATTCTTCTCTCTTACTTTTCTAACATAGTATCAGAGCCATAGTATCCTCCTTGAAGAGGATAAGTTGATTTTCTTCTGATAAAATCACCGTACTTTTCATACTTTTCTTCAATGCCATTTTTTTTCCTTCTCTTTTGTCAATGTTGTGATGTTTTTCTTACCTTGCCAATTAGCTCATCCACTATTTACTTATTTTCATGGAAAAACTATATGTTTTTCGTCACCTTCCGATAGTTTGCCATCTCTTCGCACTTCGTCACTTTTTAGCAGTTTTCTAATAGTTGCCATCTTTTCAACAGTTTTTTGGCAATAGTTTTTTTTTGGCAGTTGGCCACTCTTGTGGCAATTTAATTTGAGTTTTCTTGTGGCAATAGTTTCGTCTGCATTTCCGTCTTGTGGCAGTTCTGTTTGCACTTTCTTCCGATAGTTTCATCTGCACTTTCTTCAGGCAGTTCCGTCTGCATCCATTCTATCCGTTTATACATTTTTTTTCGTTGTTTTAAATAAGTTTCAAACTCAAGTTATCACTTGAATTTGAGAAAAGATATTAGAGTATAATTAAAATCAATTAAATCAATTAAAATTATTTAGTATATCTGAATCTTTATTATAGGATATTATGTTTTTATTATTTTAATTCTCTTAGTACTTATAAATATATTTTTATATTGTATCATTTTAAATAACTAAAATAAACACATTCAATAATACATTTTTCGTATGAAAAAGTACAAAGAACCAATAAAATATTTATAGAATGTGTCCTCTTTGATGAATGGAATTTATTGTTGGTGGTTGGTTTCGTGGAAGAGTAAAGAAAAGTTAGGATCGACAATTTTAACAAATAGCTGCGGAGAAAAATTAACCTCTTTTGTAAATGGAATTTATTGTTGGTAGCGGTGAAAATTAGTTGTAATAGTTGGTGCTACACATCAGCCAGCATACAATTTTAGTTTAGTGCACTTAACACGTGCTTAGCAGCTCGAAAAGCAAAATGATCTCCTATTCCCGAAATTAGTTTGCATGATCTGCGTTGAGCCACAATTCTAACAAAAGCACGCATTCCTAATTTTTAAATTTATTCGAGACCGGATTAAATTTTAAAAAATAGACTCATGTTTCAGACTAAGAGTTAAATTGTTAGATAAAAAGATTGACTAAAAATATAGGTTTAGGTATAGACCAAAAATATTTTTTGTCTTCAATTTTTTTTTAGTTCGGGAATTAGCGATCAATTTAGTGACCGATTTTAAATTTTTAAATCAGGCATTGGCGACCGATTTCATCGGCGACTGATTCAGCGACCGAAAAGTTGGTCGCCATTTAGCAACCGATTTATTCAGCGACCGATTTAGCGACGGAAAATTTGGTCACCATTTAGCGACCGATTATGTTAGTGACCGATTTAGCGACCGATACTCTTTGGTGAGAGATTTTGTGGCCTTGTTCAAAAATCGGTCGCTAACGGTTAGCGACTGAAGTTAGTCGCTATTTTCTAATTAGCGACCACCAGAATCGGTCGCTAAATCGGTCGCTATTCCGGTAATTTCTTGTAGTGATACAAAATCGTCCCTACGAAAACCAAAACTTTGGTGTATATCTATATATATATACCTTCTAGTTTCGGCATATATATCTCAACGCAACTTTGTAGTTTGAAGAATGATAGAGAGTTGACGGACAACCAAAAGCATGGGTTTGGATTTTTCACACTAAAAATGGGATTGATGTTGCAAGTATAGTCCAAACCCAACGATTGATCGTTAATCAAATGTTATCACAATTCAAATCAATAATATAAACCGAGAGTATTTAACTCCCGAGTCGTCTTTCCTAGGAGTTGCAATAAAATGTACAATTATTGGCTATTAGAGAGCATGGGGAATTGGGAAAGCAAGAGAGCAAGAAATGTAAATAGCAAGGATTGAAACAAGCATGCAAGGAATTTAATGAAAGCAAGGCAATGAGAATGGAAATTGAATACTAAAAAGAGCTCTTAGTGAGAATTGGAAATTTAGGATTCCTATCCTAGTTATGGACCACAAACATAGCAATTGTGTGGAATCAATCCAAACTAGTCAATCCTCCTTGAGAATTAGTCAAAGAGTGTAATTGGTCTCAATTCATAAGTCCTAGTCAACTGACTAATTACTTAGTGAAAGACTAGCGTCAATGGAAACCAAACCAATTAACTATTCTCACACAATGCGGAATGGACATCCACAACTCAATTCCACCCAAACATCCAATTTCTCAACCAAGAGTGTGAAAATTAAACATGCAAAAAATTACACATCAAAGCAATAAAAGTCAAAGCAATAAAGTGCAAGAGAAGGAAACTTAAAATACAAAAAACCTCTTGGCATGTAATTGAGAGCTAAGGCTACCTATCCTAGTCATTGACCACAAACATATGATGACTATGAAGAGTTAATCCTACTTAGTCAACCTTACATCGAAGATAAGTCAAATAGGCATAGTTAATTTCAATCCCTAAGTCCTATGTCAACACTAAGGGGTCACATAGAGTCAAGGGAGACCAAATCAACTAACTACTCTAATGTATCAAACAAGAATGGACATCAATGACTCAAGGATCACCAAAGTCAACAATTCCAAGCCAAGAGTGTAGAAAAACTAAGTGAAAACTAAGCCAAGCATTTTATCAAACACTTGGTGTGCATGAAAATAAAATAAGATTAAATTGCAATAAAATAAAATGTAAAATACCAAAAGCAAAGAAATGACAATAACAATTAAAGGAAGCAATAAATGACATGAAAACATAAATTGTATTAATTAAAATTAAATGTAACATGAGTGTCATAAAACATAAAAATGACAAAATAAAGGAAATAACAAGAGAAATGAAGAAGACTAAGATAGAAGAACATGGAAACATAAATGAAACTACACTAAAACAAGAATTAAAAGCTGAAATTAAAAGGAAATTAACTAATAAAATCCTAATTCTAGAGAGAGGGGGGAGCTTCTCTCTCTAGAAACTAAGGGAAAACATAATAAAAGCTAAACCTAATTGCCCCCCTTGTTTCCACTTGAATTGGGGTTGAAACAGCTTCAGAAATGAGTTGGATTGGGTTTTGGGGTCCAGAAATCGCTGCCAGTCAGTTGCAATTAATGAGATCACATAATAGGACTTGTGCGGATGCACAGATGTGTGCATCCGCACACATGCTGAATCCCGACTTATGCGTACGCACAAGTTGTGTGCATACGCACACTTCAACTTATGTCCACTATAGCAAATTATATATCATTTTGAAGCTCCGGACGTTAGCTTTCCAATGCCACTGAAACTGCCTCATTTAGACCTCTGTAGCTCAAGTTATGACCAATTTAGTACGGAGAGGTCATGACTGACAGCTTCCCAAATCCTTCATTTCTTGAATTCTCCCATTTTGCATGCTTTCCTTCCACTTCTTCAATCCATACTTGTCTTGTAAGCCTGAAATTACTCAACAAACATATCAAGGTATCAAATGAAATTAAAGTGATTAGTAGAATTATTATTTTTAGTCAATAGTTAGTCATTAATATTTAAAAATGTTGGCCAAAAGTTATGAAGCACAGATACTTTCTTTATTTGCCGTGTCCGCATGTCGGATACATTTTGGAGACGACACTCCTCGGAACTTGTCCAACACGCGTGTCTTCTATATCCAATCTTGTTTTAATAAAAAATAAAAAATTATTCTCCAGACACGCATGGACACACCTAAATACCATCACGTGTCAGCGTATCCAACCTTATTCTTAACATATATTCTTGAAATAAGTTTAGAAATAGTATATATTATTAAGTATTAAAACAAAAAATATTTTAAATATTTTATATATAAAAAAATATTAAAAATAATTAAAAAATTAATTTATATTTTAATATTAATAAAATATAAAACTACTATTAAAATTTATGTAACAAATATTTTATATTTTATATATATACTGTGTTCTCATGTCTTGTAAAAATTTTAAATTTACGTGTCTATATATTCCGTGTCATGTCGTGTCCCC
>NC_029786.2:949579-967292 GCF_000816755.2 Arachis ipaensis | reverse complement strand
CGTAAAAAAATTATTAAAAATAATTAAAAATTAATTTATATTTTAATATCAGTAAAATATCAAAATAATATTAAAATTTATCTAAAAAATGCTTTATGTTTTATATATACAGTGTCACTGTGTCTTGTAAGAATTTTAAAATTGCATGTCCATGTGTCCTACATCGTGTCATGTCCCATGTCCGTGTCAGTGTCTGTGCATCATAAGCTAAAAGTATGTTGTTGGATTATTTGACTAAAGAGATTGAATTAATGGCTAAAAGTACTAGACCAAAATAATAAATTCTACTAACTATAGAGATTTTTTCTTGTAGTTTTTTCAATCATAGTAGGTGTAAATAAAAAATTAACTATCAAATTTGTACAAGATGTCACTCGTACGGGTTATGAGAGGGATCAGAGACTGGCTGGACTTAATGGGGATGGGTCAGACTCTTGGAGCGACGAGGAGTGGTACCTGCAAAGACACTCCGACGCTCAAGATAGAATGGAACTGAGAGGTATAGCGGAGGGTTAGTTACATACATGAGGGAGTCCTTGGCTCTATTTATATAGTGTGCGTTTGTTATCTTATCTTATCTTGTTGGCAAGGAGGTATTTGAATTTGTATGTTTGGCAAGGAATTCTTAGGCTAATTTGCAATTACAGGGCCTTCTTGGGTCATGGTGGTGACCCAGGCCCGGGTAACCGGGTTCGGTGGTTGCTCCGAGAGAGGAATCAGATATCAGGTTTGGAACAGTTACCCCCTGCAGCAAGAGAGTGAATGTACTCGATCTCATTGCTGTTGGGATTTTCGGCTGACCGGGTGGTCATAGGCTTAGCATGGTGAGAATCGTCCGAGTCCCTTTGGTTGCGATTGGAGGGTCGTAGGGTATCTGCACGTCCCATCACCTGTCCGTTGGTTTTTCCGAAGGGGGGGTATTTTGTTAGTCGTGGTTCCCCAGGCGTCATAATGGCATTAAATGCCAAAGGCGGTTTCTTCGTTTTTTTCGATTGTGCCCTTTGCCCCTTCATGTCTTATTTGAAATGTTGGGGTTTGCTTTTAGTAACTGCTTTCTGCTTCTCTTATTTACAACTTTTTCTTCTTCCTTCGCTTCTTATTTTCACATTTCCATTTGCTTGCTTGCTGGTATTGTCCATTCATTGGGATTTTTCCCTTCCTGCATTTCATGCATGCCGCGTCTTCTTTCTTGTTTATTCCCAAAAATTAGGTTGGTGCTTACTTCACTCTTGCGTATATGTTCTCCTTTTGATTGCCTTGTTTTGTGTATTTTGTGGCTTTCTTGGGTGGGGTTGGTAGGAAGTTCGAGGGGTTGCCACTATTTTTGGCTAATGATTCTTAAAGGTAATATTGTGATTGTTTCGTAGCTTTTAGGTTTCCTTTAGGTGTATTTAGTGGTAGGCTTTGCATGGTTCTGTTTTCATTTTCCGGCGAGTGGGCTAACGATGGTGCTCTCTCCCCTTTTTTAGGTATGGTCCGTTGGAGGAGTGAGGGCGCTAGGGTTCCCGTTGTCCCAACTGGTGGTGTCCCTAATGCCTACTACTGGGTGACGTTTGATGTGTGGGGGATGGAGTCTCAGGTTACGGAGCCGGACTTCCAGAGGCTTCACAACGGAGGGGCGGTTTGCAGGGGTGGTGAGGCAGAGCGTCAGTACAAGCTTGTGCTTCCAAGGGTAGATGAGAGCATTTGTTATATAAATCCGGACTCCCCACAATTCGTCGATTGGAGTGAGATTACGAATCCATATTCACGGGACTGGGGGTACGGTTCCTGTTTTCGGAGTTCATGCAAGCACTGCTTAACCATTGTTCGGTGGCGCTGTCTCAGCTGCATCCCAATAGTTGGGTGGCCATTCGGACATTTGAGTTGGTTTGTGATTATTTGGAGCTTCCAGCTCGGGTAGAAGTATTTCTCATCTTTTTGTGCACTCTCCCGAATAAAGAGGGAAAGCACAAAAAGGGTTATGTGTCCTTTCGAGCCCAACCAAATAGCCAAATTTTCAGACGGTTTGAGGACTCTTTCCATGGTTTCAAAGGGGAGTATTTCAAGGTGCACCCTGCTTGGGGGAACCATATCTTTTGGATGAAACAGGAGGGGGAGCGCCATTTCCCGACATATTGGAACTTTGGGGCCGACGTGTCATACTTAACGTGAGTTACCTCTGAGGGTTTGTCCCCTAAAAATAAAGATATTGTTGATGTTTTATGGTCGATTTTTTGAGATCGGCCGCTAAATCCCCGAGATGTCATGGGTGACCTGGGAGCGTGCCGAACTTATATTGGTGTGTAGTTTGCCCTTTGTTTTCTGTTTTATTTTCTGATTTCCGAGCTTGAGACTTGACATTGTTTTCTTTTCCTTTTTTCAGTTTAGATAGCTGACGGTTTGACCACTTTGATGAGGTTGAAGGCTACTATGACTTAGGATGCCAGGAGCGAAGGCGGTGAGGCTTCACCGTTAACATCGTAGTCCCGACCCAAGCCGGATTCTTGAACCATCTCTCAGAATACGATTTCGACTAGGGCATCTGGCATCTTTTTGACTGGGGCAACTACTGCTGAAGTCGAGGAGGAGGTTGTGGTGGTCTCGACCCTGAGGCCGGTCAGAAGTGACAAAGGGTGGCGGAGGGGAGCGGCAGGGAGAACATGGAAGAGGAGGGCCGATGCCATTCGTGATGGATCAGAGTTTGGATGCTCTATCCTTCATTGATCAATACCTCTTCCCAGGCACAGAGGAGTTCTTCCATGACTGTGATGTTTCTGGTCAGGTGAGATCCGAGTATTGGGCCCTTCTTCATACCACTATTATCGTTCGTAAGGCAGAGCCGGCTCTGGTGCAAGTGGGGTTTTTAGATGGTAAGCTCCGCCATTCTCAAGTGGAGGTTGGTAAGCTGAAGGAGAAGTTGGTAGTGGCCGAGACAACTCGTCTAAAGGCCGTGAAGAATGTCGAGGACACCAGCTCTGAGCTTCTTTGTCTCTCTACAGTAGAGACTTCTCTTCTTTCTCAGCTTGCTGGTGAGTGTAAGCGTTGCTCTGATGTTGAGTCTAAGGCCATCGTTCTGCTGGCTGAGGCAGAGGTTTTGAGGGCGGAGGTTGCAAAGTTGAAAAAAGAGAAGGGTGACTTGCTGGAGGATGTCAAGGGTGCGATTTCGGCTGCTGAAGAGACAACGAAAGCCCAAGCTTAGGTTCTGGCCCTGGGTGTGGATGTGTCCGTAATGGGAGCATTTTGGACCTATATTGGTTCATTAAACTGCTTTGTTGGCGACCTATATTGGTGCCCATTTTGTATGAATATTGTGCCCTTTTGACGGGCTGTTTGAAATGCTTTAAAAAAATTTAGATATCCGTTTGTTGGCCTCGGGGATGATCGGGCCCTGGGGTGGCCATCTAAAATGATCATGTTCGTACCATTTTGATTAGAACACGAGTGAAAAATGTTTATACCGCTTGGTTTGGGCATGAGGATAGGAAAAAGAAATTACTTTTATTAATTGGCATGCCTCGTTAAAATCTCCCATCATTATCCAGGTAGGATAGAGTGTCCGAAGGTACAAAAAAGCAAAATAAAAGAAAAGGAAATAAGAAAACTATGCAAAGGAAATAAAACAAGAATTTCAATAGTTACCAGATTGGCAGGGTTTCCCTATGAGTAGAAGCGATATAGGTTTGTAGGGTTCCATGACCTTGGTATCTCGTGTCTGTTAAGTCGTTCCAGCTTGTAGCCACATTTACCAATTACGGCCCTGATTCAATATGATCTTTCCCAGTTCGGTGTGAGTTTTCCTTCTCCCGGGGTAGGTGGCCGATGTTGTTACGTTGCAAGACTAGGTCTCCCTCCTTGAAGTCATGTTTTACTACGCCTTGATTGTACCTTAGGATCACTCTTTGTTTTTGTAACACCCTACCACATAGAGCTTTACGCTTAAGCCGTAAAATAGAGTTGGTGTGGTATTACGACCTCTAAAATAAAATATATACATAATAATGTTGAAAGGAATATAGTATATGAGGAGCCTTGAAAAATGGATAAAGCAAAATCGCAAAATAAAAAGCGCAACGCTCAGGAAACAAGATTACTTACGTGTGAAGAAATCTAAGGTGCATAAGCATAACTAAACAGAAAGTAGGAATAGAGGGTCAAGAATACAAAAAAATATGCTCCTAACTCAGCCTGCAAAGCTAAGACTAGCCGGAGAATATTTACATACAGAATATATAATCCATAATCCCAAAATACATGTTTTGAAAACCCTAGTTCTCCAAAAAACCTCTAAGAGGTACAAAATAAAACAAGTTGGTGAGTGTTTGGGCTGAGCTTTGATGAGATCCACATGTTGTGAGGCCTCTAGGGCATTGAAAGCTGGTTAGGGGATCCTCTTTAGGGTTTGGACACTGGTCTCTGCTCTTTGGGCGCTGGACGCCTAGAAGGGGACAGAAAGCTGGCATTGGATGCCAGTATTAGGCCTTCTAATCTAAAGCAAAGTATGAACTATTTAAATTGCTGGAAAGCTCTGGAAGTCAGCTTTCCATAGTCATTGAGAAGATCCGGACAGCATCTACAGTGCTTTCTCTGTCTCTGAATCAGACTTTTGCTCCAGCTCCTCAATTTCAGCCAGAAAATACCTAAAATTGTACAAAAACACACAAACTCATAGTAGAATCCAAAAATATGAATTTAACACCAAAACCTATAAAAACTTAATAAAAAATAAACAAAACATACTAAAAACTATATGAAAATGATGCTAAAAAGCATATAAAATATCCGCTCATCAAATGCCAGAGGCAATCCTAGAACGCCGACACTCATATTATAAAGCTAAAAGTACTAAAACAGAAACCATAATTGGGTGGTTTTCTAAGAATATCTAAGCATAGTTTAAACTTAACCTTAACACTAAGTCTTTCCACCTTTCCTCCGTTCCTCCATCTCCGGTGAGTTTGCAAAGACAGACAAATAGACAAATGCAAGCAGAGGTAGGAAACAAGTAGAGCAAGTAGCAAATATAACCAGTTAGGCATTCCCAATTAATGCATAGCAACCAAAGCGAACAATATGCACATGATATATACCTGTCCTATGGCAGATGAGTCTCATCTATCGGTTATTAAGCCAACCCGACAAGTTCGGCTGCTAAATCCTGGACTGTCCCCTGGCGCGTATCCCCATGAGTCTATGCATAGGTTTTTCTCTTTTCATTCATAATTCATATATATAAAACTTTTCTCAATGGGGGTCAACCTTCCCGGGAATTTATAAGTGTCCGGTCACATCTTACGATGTAGGGTTAACAGAGTATTGAGTCTCGACCTGGAACACGTGGTGGCAAGCCACGGTACTTTACCCAGGAAAAATCATATCTCAGATAATTGAGTACATAAGACAAATGGTATTCATAATCATTTGTAAATATTACATATTTGTATCATTAAAGTCATAGTACCACACATGCACTCCAAGTATTCACCTTTTCATCTTTAATTCATCAATTTTCAACCTTGCTTCAACCCCAAGTTACTTCCATTTCTTATATCCATCTTATTACTAGACTTAATACTATGATTTAGGGCTAAAAGAATGAAAATAGAGGTTTAGAAGTTTAAAATTAGGCTTAAAAACACAAAATCCAGTTTTTGCTGAAATTGGTGCCACGCGTATGCGTAAGCTACGCGTACGAGTGGGTGCGCGTTTGGACCAAGATGCGTACGTTTAGCCCTTCTCTCGTACACATGCAAACTAGGCAAAATCGACTGGTCACGTATGAGGAATTTTGCATACGCAAAAACCCCAGGTCACGCGTACGTGTGGGCGTACATTTTGGCCCATTTCCCGTACGCAACCCACTTTACGCGCACGCATGCATATCTAACAGAAACGCATCGTCGCATAAGGGAGATTCACGTACGTAGAAATCACAGGTCACACATACGCGTGGGCGTACGTTTTATAAAAAATTTTGGCTAAGTCTGAAACCTGCAGAATTTCAATTTTGAATCCCAAACTTCCGACGCACATAATTTTTTCATTTTAAATCATTTTTCTTCCGTTCTTCGAATGGCGTAAACTTCACAAACCCAATTTTTATATGAAATAAATTTGAAATAATTTGGGGTCTAGAAGCTGAGTTATGGCTCACCAAAGTTTGGCCAAAAAATCACTTTACACCAAATTCTCAACCTCTATTTTCATTTAAAACCAACTCAACCTCAGCATTCCATATATAAAAGTCACCTCCTAACATACTAATCACAACACCACAACCACCACAAGTTACCAAATACAACCATTCCTCAAATTTAACAACCATATGCCTAATTTCTCAACAATATCAACAAAATCATCAATATACCAGCACCCCTTTCTATCTTTTCGCATCACCACCATCAACCCATCACCTAACAATCTAATATCATCATAACCAACAATCATCCAGAAAATACTCAATCAATAATAACAATATCATCAAGAACACTAAGCATTCATCGTACTCATGCGTTCCAACCTATCCTATGGTCATCTAGCCTAAGTTTTCACAGAACATTATATATTAAATACGAGAAACCTAAACCATACCTTGGCCGATTTTCACGTATTATCCAAGGCAACCCACTTAGGTGAAAAAAGGCAAGTCCCCAACACCAAAAATCTAGCTCTAGCATCAATCCAAGCTTTCACCAAGGCACCAATGTCCACAATTCAAGCTCTAATATGTACATAAATATACACCTAAATTCACATTGCCACATATACATACCTAATTTAGCTCCCAACACACTAATTCAAAGAATTAACTAGGGTTAATGATCCTTACTGCACGCAAGTGTCAATTAAGCAAAAGTGAGCATTTCCTCAAGCTAATCGGATCCTATAACACAAAAGGACCAAAGTCCCAACATCACTCGTTATGAATTTTGAAATATTGGAGTAAAGAGAGGCTGAGAATGAAAATGAAAGTTTCACACCAATCTACTTTCTGGGCTTTGTACAGCTCGATGCCGCGGACGCGTGGCCACAAACGGCGCGGCGATCGGAGTTCGAAGCGAAAAGTTATGGTGGTTAGAATTTTGAACAAGGATTTGGAATCCTTCCTCCTCCTCCTTGTGTGTTTTAGCGTGACTTGCTGAATGGAGGAAGAAGAGAGACATTCCCTTAAGTCATTTGGGCTGAAGGGTTGGGCCTTGGGCCCATTTTGGACCCAGTTCAACCGGTTTGATCTGTTTCGTCCAATCTCGAGTCAAATTCTTTAAAATTAGTGTAAAAATTCTTGTTTTAATGAGCTCTTTCCTATTTTAATATAAAATTTATATTTCTAATTTTCTATATTAAAATTTAATTCATTGACTAATTATTTACTAATTTTACGGGATTTACATCCTACCCACCTAATTAAGAATTTTGCCCTCAAAATTCAGATTTAGTTACCTGAAAAGAGGTGTGGGTAGTTCTTCTGTATATCCGATTCGAGCTCCCAGGTATGCTCTTCAATACCAGCCCGACTCCAAGCTACGTTTACCAATAATACTTTCTTTCCGCGCAAACACTTGATGCTGATGTCGTCGATCCTAACCGGGATTACTAGTAATGTTAGATCTTCCCTCACTTGAACTGATTCTGGCTCCAAAACATGGCTTGCATCAGGAGTATATTTACGAAGCTGCGATACGTGAAACACGTCGTGCAGGTTCGAAAGATGCGGTGGTAAGGCAATCCTATAGACTATCGGCCCAATCCTCTTTAAAATCTCAAACGGTCCGATGTAACGGGAATTTAGTTTCTTCGTCTTGATTGCTCTTCCCACTCTGGTCGTTGGAGTAACTTTCAAAAATACATGCTCTCCTTCTTCAAATTCTAAAGGCTTTTGCCTTTGGTCTGTATAGATCTTCTGACGACTCTGAGCGACAAGCATTCGGCTTCGGATCTTCTTTATGTGTTCAGTGGTGTCATCTATCATCTCAAGCCCTAACAAGCTCTTCTCTCCAGCTTCATACCAGCACAGCGGTGATTGACACTTCCTCCCATACAGAGCCTCATACGGAGCCATTCCGATACTCGCATGGTAGCAATTGTTATAAGCAAACTCCACTAGAGGCATATACCAATCCAAGATCGCCGGCTGATCCAAAACACAAGCTCTCAGCATATCATCCAAAGTTTGGATAGTTCTCTCTGACTGACCATCTGTTTGAGGATGATATGCAGTTCTTAGGCTCAACTGAGTCCCAAATGCTCGCTAAAAGGCTTCCCAAAACCTTGATGTGAACCGAGGATTCCTGTCGGATATAATGGTGGATGGCACGCCGTGCAACCTTACAATCTCTCTAATGTACATCCGATCTAACTCCTCCAATGTGCAAATCATCTTAATGGAGAGAAAGTGAAGCCCGACACGAAGTCCATTGCAATACTCTCTCACTTCCATTGTGGAATCTCCAAAGGCTGGAGAGTTCCTGATGGTCTCTGATGCTCAATTTTAACTTTCTAACAAGTCAAACACTTAGAGACGTGCAAGGCCACATCATTCTTCATTCCTGGCCACTAGAACATCATTTTCAGATCTTGATACATCTTAGTGCTTCCCATATGGATTGAAAACCTACTCTTATGAGCATCCTTCAAGATACTTTGCCGTAAGTCTCTGACATCTGGCACAATGATTCGGCCCTTGAATCTCCATAATCTGTCCTTATCCTCAGACACTTTTCACTGCTTTCCTTGCTCAATTGGCGGCAGTACCTTCTGTAATTCGTTATCGTCTTGATAAGTCTTTAGGAGTTCAGCCTTAAAATTACTTGAAACTTGTAGCTGACTCAAACACAAAGTCCCAGACTCTTTTCTGACTCCCAGTTTCAATCCTTCGAATGCTTTTAGCAACTTTTCCTCTCGCATCATCATCCAAGCAGCACATAGAGACTTCCAACTCAAGGCATCCGCCACAACATTCGCCTTTCCAGGGTGGTAATTCAACTCGAAGTCATAGTCCTTTAGAAGTTCCATCCATATCCTCTGACGCATATTTAATTCTTTTTGCTCAAAGAGGTACTTTAAGCTCTTGTGATTAGAGAAAACTCAAAACTTGACACCATAGAGATAATGTCTTCAAATCTTCAGAGAAAACACAATGGCAGCAAGTTCTAAGTCGTGAGTTGGATAATTCATCTCATGCGGCCTTAACTGCCGTGAGGCGTATGCCACAACATTTCGGTGCTGCATCAGCACACACCCCAGACCCTTCAAGGATGCATCACAGTACACCTCAAACGGTTCATTCGGCTCAGGCAATACCAACACAGGTGCAGTGGTCAACCTCTGCTTCAATGCTTGAAAAGTCTCCTCACACTAAGGAGTCTAGACAAAAGGTGCATCCTTTCTAGTCAGCTTGGTTAAAGGTAAGGCGAGTTGTGAGAATCCTTCAAGATTTGCAGCACAATCTGCAAGTGATCCACATGCTCTTCTTCTGTCTTGGAGTAAATAAGAATGTCATCAATGAAGACGACAACAAACTTATCCAGGTACGGACGAAAAATTCTATTCATGTAGTCCATGAATATTGCCAGATAGATTTTTATGAAAATTCATTTATCGATCTTTCCAACGGTTTAAGAATGGTTGGAAACGAAATTTTGTGGATTAAAAGTTATGAGGTTTTAAAAATTGGACTGAAAAACTAATTTCTACAACATATTAGATTTTCTTGTTTCTGATATGGATGCGTACGCAGCTCGTGATGTGCGTACGTGGGCATTGGCCTCTGCCAAGTGCTCCCACATACGCGGACACTGCATGCGTATGCGGTATGGTCCAAAATTGGGGGTATGCATACGCGGGCCGTTGTATGCATACGCGGACGCTAAGTTTTCGGCCTGTGCATACGCACACCACCAGAATTTGTAAAAATATGTTTTTATAGCTTTCAACCTTTCTTTTGGTCTTCTAAACCTTTATAAACCTCGATATAAGTTTAAATATGGTGGAATTGAGGATGGAAGAGTTAGGGATAAGACCAAACAAATTAAGTTAGTAAAATTGAGAAAAATGAACAAGATGTGAGGTGAGAATGATGATGATGATGAGATTGATAATGAGAATGATGATGAATATGAGATCGATAATGAGAATGATGATGATTATGATATTGATAAGGAGAATGATGATGACCATGAGATTGACGATGAGAATGATAATGACTATAAAATTGATATTTGAGTTTGATTTTGAATTCATTACACCTGCCTGGGTAGATGCAGTGGTATTGATATACTTGCTCCGGGTTTGGTTTGAGTCTCCTAGGGTAGATGCAGTGGTTAGCCCCCACTTGCTCCCAATCGAGAGTGGTTTAAGGTTTGAGAAATTATCTGAGTTTCGAATTCCTTGAGTAGATGTAGTGGGTCGGCTCCACTTGCTCCAGGTTGAGATCCAAGATTCTGTTGACCTTGCATCATAAGTGTGGCTGGAGACTTATACCTTTTCAGATGAGCTCTCTCCCATGGATATATGTATATTGAATTATTGTGATTTTGAGCTTGGGGATGTGCACTCGCAGAGACTGTCCAACGGTTAGCTACCAAGACATGTCAGGTTGGCTATATAACCAATAGATGATATCATCGACCATAGGGTACGCATTCATCATTTGCATATGTTTGACTTGTTTGGGTTTGCTTACTTGTTTTGGATTGCCTAATTTTATATGTTATGTTACATGACTATATGCTACTTGCTTTACTTATGACTACCTGTGTATTACTTGTCTGGTTTGTTTGTACTTGTACAACTGAGAGGTCCCTCATGCTAGTGTCGGTTGATGCTGAGGGCTGGTGCTGTTTCTGATTATGGCTATGTTAGTTGGAGAATTGAGAAGGTTGAGAATTGTTGACTTAGACTTAGAATTCCCCTTATGTTAGTTGCCAAGGTTATGGATCAAAAATAACTTAAGATGGATAATTTGATGTGTGAAGAATTAAGATTGCTTAGTGAGTTCATGTTGCCTTATGCTATATTTATTTGACACTTTTACCGTACTGAAAACCTATGGGTCGGGGGTTCTCATTCCGTATATATCTCTTATTTTTCAGATGCAGGTCTAGGTGCTCAGCAGCGAGCTGTGCTTCATCTGAGACCCTTCTTCCTTGATGCACGTTAACACTGGCATTAGTGGGCTAACTTGGCCACTAATACCGGCACCTTCTTGCCTTCCTCTGCTTCTTCTTTTTTCTTCTTCTTTTCTCTGTTTCACCTTTTAAACTCCTTTCTTCTTTCATGCTTATTTTGTTCTTCTTACTTCCTTTTCTACCATTTTCTACAAAATAGATCAAATCAAAGAATTGAAAGTAATCTATGATTTAAGCACAAAAGTATTAAATAATTAAGCATGATTAGTGAAAATTAAAGGTGAAAAAGCATAGAAAAATATAACATGATGTGCAGTCATCACAACACCAAACTTAAACCTTGCTTGTCCTCAAGCAAGAAAAGAATCATGCAATAAGATTTGACAATCCAAGGTAAGAAGAATAGCAATGTAATGCTCATGGTTAGCTAGTTTCTTATGCATGCTACAATCACAAAGGAGATTTAAATGATTGATCTTTCCATCTAGCTCATTTCATGAAATCTTTTCTTTGTGTTCATTCTTTGAAACAAGCTTTTCATTCTCTTCTTAGCTTATCTTTTTGGTTGCTTTGCACCATTCATTGAAAGTTACGACTCGAAATACTTTGTTTTCAAGTATTACCACTTGATACATAAGCACCCCAAGCATTTAATTAGAGGACTTTTTTTAGCTCATTTGTTTCTTTTTTTTTTACTCTCTAATCATTGATGCTCAGAGCCTTGAGCTTTGAGGGAGTGCTTTTGCACTTGAGCCTAACCTTGACTTTAAATGTTTTGTTTTCAAGCTTTTTGCTTTATACATAAACACCACAAGTACTTAACAAATGAATTGTCATTGGTACTCAGAGCCTTCAGCTTTCTCATTCTTTCCCTTTTTCTTTTCTTTGCCTTATTTGCACTTGCTTCTTCAAAGTTTTCATGATTTCAAAAATTTCATAAAATGTCCTAGATGAAAACTTCAATTAAACAAATTCCAATGCAATTGAGCAACAATAGCCATGCTAGCTTCCCAATACTTATAAGCTCATGCTAACTTCTTCTTTAATTACCTTGTTTGTTTATGATCATGATTACTCACTTACTTTGACTTAAAAAACTCAAGATGGTAGTCATAATATCACAGCAACATGTTACAATTCAAACATCAAGCTATACTTATTCACAAGGAGCAATCACACATGCATACAAAGAAATAAGAGACAATCATGCAATTGAATGTACTTAAAACAAATAAAAAGAAAAGAAACTTTACCACCTTGTAGTTCATCTTCATTGTTGTTGTCATTTTCCTCCTATTCTTCCTCTTTCCATACCAAACTTAGAATGATTGCTTATCCTCAAGCAACAATTAAAACAGTGGTGAGGGGTCTATGATGGGTCATGAATGTCTTAAACAATGAATTGTAAGTAATGCATGTGCTTAAGCAAGCAAGAATTAAGGATACAATGGAGGCACAAGAAATAGAGACATTGTGATTGCAAAATCAAGAGGATGTGCATGATACATTGCATAAAAAATAAGTGGCAAAATCAAAATTAATGTGACACTTTCATTTGAAATTGATGCAAGTACCCAATGAAGAATGAAAATCATATTGTTGCATGGCAACACCAAACTTAGAATGCAATCATATGCCAATTTATTTGAAAGTAAACCAAGCAAAGAAAGGAAATGTTACCTATGATTGGGTTGCCTCCCAACAAGCATATGGGTTGGGTTGACATGTTGTTCATGACTTTCTTCCTCTTCTTCCAGTTTATTAAGAGGAACAACCTCAAGGGGAAAGAAGAGCAAGTTAGTGTCCCCTGTTTTGGTCTCTTCCCAACAAGCTTTCTCTTGTTATTGGCTTGAATGAACTTGCTTGTTGGATCAGGGGTTGGATTGTTCTTTGACCTTCTCCTTTTCATGGATATAGTCAATTGTAGCTTGGTCATAATCCTCTTTTCAGTGCTCTTGCTGGTTGCCTTCACTTTTTTTATCTCAAGAATTAGGTGTTGTGTGATGGTTAGAGTCTTTACTTCATCAAGAGCTTCTTGAATTGATGGTTCAATAAACCCATCCTTCATGCAACTCTTTGCTTCATGGGAATGTAGACTCCCTTGGTTGTTTTTCTCTTTTTCTTTTGTAGGATCTTGCTTTACTTCCTCTAGGAGTGAGTTTGCATGTTGCTTTGTAACCTCAAATAGCCTCTGTGGATATGGAATTCTAGGCTCATATGCCTCCACCACCTCTTTCTTCATTGAAGTTTCACTTGATACAGGAGCCTCTTTTTCTTGTTCTTCCACTTTCTCCTTTACACCCACAAATTGGTCTTCATCCTCCTTGCTTAGCAATCCTAAGTTTTTTCTTATTTGCTCTAAATGCCCTTCTATCTTTTTGTAGAGGGTTTCTTGTTCTTTCCAAGATTGTTCTTGTCTTTGAATATAGTGTTCAACTGTTAGCTCAAGGGATGAAGGTTGAGGATGATTTTGTGGATATGTATGTGTTGTGGTGAAGTCATTTTGAAGAGTATGGAAGGAGTTTTGTGAGTTGTAAAATAAATTTTGTGGTTGATGAAATGAGTTGTATGGATTTTGGAAAGAATTTTGTGTTGAGGCATAGTCAAGTGATGAAGAATTTTCATATGAAAAACTGGGAGGTGAGGTTGGACAATTTTGCATAAATGAATTGAAGGCACGCTCAAGTGATGGTGGCTCTTGATGAATGGAGTATAGACTATTGAATGCTCTTTGATTTTGATCCTCCCACCCACAACTTGAGTAATTGTTGAATTCATCAAAGTATGGATCATTTTGTGGCCTTAGGAGGTATCCCATTTCACTTGATTGTTCACACTCCATCATTCCTTGTTGATGTTCCCAGCCACCATTAGCATAATGACATGAATCATTTTATGGTGGTGGGCACCCATGAAATTTTCTTGATCATTTTGTGGCTCTGGAGCATATCCCAATTGGGTTGATTGCTCATTTTCTATCATTTCTTGGGGATATTCCCAGCCACCATTAGGATAATGACTTAAATCATTTTGTGGTGGTGGGTAATATCCCATATGATATGATTGATCAAAATGTGAAGTAAACTCCATTTGAATTTTTGTAAAACACAATCACCAAGAAAAATTGAAATTCCTTATATCACAGATAAGGAGTTCTTAGTGAGGTAATAATACAAACACCTTAGTAGCAAGAAAAAATAGAAAATTAAAAGAATTTTAAATGACAAAAACAAAAGAAAAAAATGTCTAATCTAGGTAATCAACCACCGGTAGTTTGTTAATCACAACTAATCCCCGGCAACGGCGCCAAAAAATTGATACGGAAAAATTTATCCGCATAACTACCGGCAAGTATACCGCGTCGTATCAAGTAGTAAAACTCATAGAGAGTGAGGTCGATCCCACGAGGATTAAAGGATTAAGCAATCAATAGTGAGTTGATTATTCTAGTTAGACAAACATGGTTGGAGTGGTAAGTAAACATGAAAAGTAAATGACTGGAAATTAACTGAAAGCAATAAAGTGCAAGGAAAGTAGATGACAAGAAATGTAAAGTGCAGAAAAGTAAAATGCTAGAAATTAAATTGCAAGGGAAGTAAAGTACAAGAAATGTAAAGTGTAAGGAAGTAAAGTACAAGAAATGTAAAGTGCAGAGAAGTAGAATGCTAGAAAGTAATTAATGGAAAGTAAAGATGGAAACATAAGGGATTGGAGATGTTAATTCTTCATGAATCAATGGGTCTCAACCCCAATCATATGAAGTAAGGCGATGGCGGATTGTAATTAATTGAGTCCCAATTCCTTGGCAACCCAATTTCTCTTAACACAATCAATTTGCCAATTCCTTGCTATCAATTTTCCAATTCCTTGATCAAATTATCATGAGAAGAGGTTAAGTTCAATTCTCTTATCCATGAGCCATACAAGTTCTCAAGATCTCAATTCATCCCGAATTTATTGATCAAGAGAGTTGTGAGAGAAAGAACTTCCAACCAATTTCTATGATTCCCCTTACGAGGCTCACATAGAAATTCAGGATCTAAACCCCCTTCTAGTGGTGAATAGATCGATTAAGTACGGAAGTTATCTCTTGGCCACCTTAAGCGGATTGAGAAGAAGAAACAAACATCAATTCGATCAAAACTTGAAACAGAGCTCCTTTCCCAAATGAATAGGGAATTAAGTGGTCATCGCTCTCAAATGAAGATTAAAGTGCATGAAAGTAAAGATTCACAACTAAAATGAAAACTAAAGATTCATATATGAAAATTAAAGATTAGAAACTAAACTATTATAAAGAAAGAAAAGAAGAGGAAGAGAAGAAGAGTGTATGAAGGGAGGGGTCCGAAGACCCACTCCCAGAGGAATGTGCCAATTCACAGAAGTTCGAATTGGTCTTCACTCTCCCCCCCTTCCAGGATGTCCTTTGAATGTAAAAGCTAAGGCCCTTATATAGGCTCTCCTAAAAGAAATGCCTATATATGGGCTTCTACAAATTGAAATAAAAAACAAATTACAATTAAATGAAAATTCCTGTTCTAGATTCTTCTTGTGCCTTTGATTGGTTGACAATTGTGGGCTTGCTTGCTTGAACTTTAAAGTGGACTTGAGAGAGAAATGAATCAAATTGAGGTCTAGGGTGACACTGGCGTTAGTTGGCTAAAGTTGCCGCTAACGCCACAAATCCTTCCTTAGCCAACGTTGTCCCTGGCGTTAGTGTGCTAACGGTGCCACTAACACTGCCTAGTTGGTGTTTTTGGGCTTAAAGATGACTATTTTTTGTGCTCCAATTTCATGCCCACTATAGACTATTATACATCATTGAAAATCTCTGAACGTTAGCTTTCTAATGCAACTGAAAGCACCTCAATTGGACTTCTATAACTCAAGTTATGCTCCTTTGAAGGGGACAAGGTCAGCCTGCCAGGGTCGCATGCATTATTGTTGGCGTTACTATGTTAACGTTGCTGCATTAACGACATTAACAACGCCCGATTTTGAATCTCAAACTTAATGTCCACCCCCATACTATTAAATATTATTAGAAAGCCCTGGATGTCTATTTTTTTAATGCTGTTGAAGCGCATCATTTGGAGTTCTACAGCTCGAGTTATACTCCATGGAAGGTGAAGAGGTCAGCTGACCTTACTACAGGTTAATACTATGTTCATCTTTGCACTTTCGGGGCAAGTTTTCTCCCTCAAATTTAGTGTCCACCATTTAGTTTCATATATGCTTGGAAAGCTCTAGATTTCTACTTTCCAATGCCATTGGAATCATCTCATTTGGAGTTTCATAGCTCAAGTTATTCTTATTTGAAGAAGACACAGTCAGGCTGCCAGGTGCTGGCGTTAACACTGCCGTTAGTGCACTAACGGTGCCACTAACGTTGGCACCTCTTCTTGTATTGTAGCATTAGTGAGCCAGCTTAGGCCACTAACGCTGCTCCTTCTTCCTTGATGCACGTTGGTGAGCCAACTTAGGCCACTAACATTGCCCCTTCTTCCTTGATGCACGTTAATAACACTCGCGTTAGTGGGCTAACTTGGCCACTAACGCCGGCACCTTCTTGCCTTCCTCTGCTTCTTCTTTTCTCTTCTTCTTTTCTCTGCTTCACCTTTTAAATTCCTTTCTTCTTTCATGCTTATTTTGTTCTTCTTACTTCCTTTTCCACTATTTTCTACAAAATAGATCAAATCAATGAATTGAAAGTAATCTATGATTTAAGCACAAAAGTATTAAATAATTAAGCATGATTAGTGAAAATTAAAGGTGAAAAAGCATAGAAAAACATAACATGATGCACAGTCATCAGAGATGGCGAATATTATTATATTTTTGCTTTATTTTGTTTAGAATCTCTCCACTTTTGTTTTGAAAAACTTCTATTATGTATTTAATCCTTTTGAAAACTTGCCTATAGAGGCCTTTATGTATCTTTTAGGAGAGATAGGAGATATTGTTGTCAAACTGTTTTTATTCTGTACTCTAGCTGGCTTAAACTTCGTGCGTCGCGACTAGTGACTAATTACTTATGTTATATATCTATATTCTGACTTTATCTTAATCTTCTTTATGGTTTTAACCTTATATCGCTTTCGATTCATGCTCTATCTTCTGTTTTATCGATGCGTGAGTGCTACGAATTTGCGATTTTATTTTATTCCTTTTTAGGCTTCTAGTTTAATATTTCCTTTCAATTATATATATATAATCCACCTGAGAGTCGTACCACCTTAGTATCATTGATTTATGACTCGAGTATAAGGATTTGAATATTAGGGTGTTACAATCAACCCAAACTCGACAATTCGTTGAAAACACCGACAGAAAATTCACCGGTAATTAACGTCGAACAAAAAAATCCGCCTGTAAGAAATTTTCGGCGCCGTTTATACCGTCAACTATAGGACGGCGGTAAATCCAACTGTATTGTACTTAGCGGTAGATTTCTTTTATTAATTCGACGGTAAATTAGATGGTAACCAATCAACTATAGAGTAATTTGATATATATTAATTATAGTCATTAACTGTAGTTATTAACTTAGTTTTTTTTCTACCTATGGTTATTTTTTTATATATCTAAATATATATTATTCAACATCT
>NC_029786.2:940321-946633 GCF_000816755.2 Arachis ipaensis | reverse complement strand
AACAAAAAACAATCGTTGTAATATATAAATTGAGGTAACAATTCAATTTTTTCTAAAACTAATATAATTAAATGTTAATATTAGAACTAAATTATTTAATAATATTTAAGTTATTTAGACCTTAAATACATATATATTAGAGTTATTTTTATAACAACAACTAATTGAATAATATCATCAGCTTGAATATTTAGAATCTATATAAATTCAGACCATCTTTTTGTTAAATAAGCTTCATCATCTGTTATCTATATACTCCAGCAAGGTATAGAATAGCCACAACGAAAAACTAAACTGATATTTATTTCCATCAATGACATTGTATTAACGCACGAGAAGGTTGGCAGTTTCAAGAAAAAAAAATCACAATATGTTATAAAATTATTTTTTATTACGAAAAATTTAAAAGTAAAAAAATTAAATATATATAATACCAATCTTTAAAATTGCATCTCCAAACCTAACATAATTATTTGAAAACTAAACCTAAATTGAAAAAACTCAATCTCATTATATGCTTTACTTTAAAAATTATCTGGTAGACGTAAAAAGTATTTATTGAGCAATGACTTTCTACTAAAAGAATTAATTTTACCCACTTTTCACTAGGTTGGTCATAATATATGAGTAGATCTAACCATTTTGATTAGTAAAATAGAGTTTATTACCTCTTCGTTCAACTCTTACATCCATGTAATTAGAATCTGAATCAATGAATATAATTTGATGTGGTGCATTGTAAACAATTGCGATAAAAAACAATCGCGTTGTAACATTAAACGAAAAGAATAAGTGAGTAAGAATAATTATTAAATTATCAAAAAAATAATAGAATAATGGTAACATAAAATAAATTTTAATAACTTGTACCTTAAAAGGATTAACTTTTATGAAAAATAAAGAATACATTTTTATTCTATAAAATAGCCAAAAATAAATAATAAATTAAAAAATTAAATAAAATACTTTGCCTCTTAAATTTAGACTCATGAACCATTAATTTAATTATGTATTAAATATTAATTTTTAAATAATTATAAAAAATAATTTTTTAAAATAAGTTGAGAAGAGAGATTTATTATCCACTTAGCTTCTTATTAATCTTTTGAGGTATGTCAGGGCCAGTAATTTTGTAATTTGTAGTCATCAAATAGCCATAAATGATGATTTTAATGGTGTGAGATGGGTATGAG
This sequence comes from Arachis ipaensis, assembly GCF_000816755.2. Classification (NCBI taxonomy): domain Eukaryota; kingdom Viridiplantae; phylum Streptophyta; class Magnoliopsida; order Fabales; family Fabaceae; genus Arachis; species Arachis ipaensis. The sequence continues at coordinate 945,440 of NC_029786.2, read as the reverse complement.
ATTTCATCCAATGACTCACTTTTCTTTACTGGTTATATACTGACCAAAATTTAACAAAGTTGTTGGTCCAGACTTTTCCTAATCTTCTTCCGCACTTGCATTAAATGATTCCAACCATAAATAAGTCTGCCACACGTCATTTGTGTATTTCTTGTCCAAGAATAGCCACCTTTTAATTTTTAACGAAATAAATTTTTGTATACGCGTCAATGAAACATTCTCATCTTCTCCGCCATGGTGACTCAATTCACCATGCACACTTCATAGATGATGTGTATATATATAGATATGCATTCACTTGATCTTGTATCTCAGCTGGACTCTTTGAAAATTGTTCTTTTTCCTCTTACTTAATCTAAAATAATATATAATGGAGTTAGGAAGCATAGTGCAATTCCTTGAAGATAAAACCATCTTAGTCACCGGTGCTACTGGCTTCCTTGCAAAAAGTATGTATTTTCTTGCTTATAATATACATGTATATAGTTTTTAGGTTTATTCTTTCTTTTCAAAATATGTGTTACATTTATTTTTTTTCAATTCAAAACATTTAATTGTTTAGATTCATTAATTTTTCAATAAAAAAAAACAATAGATATTTTAAAATAAAAGGGTAGGTGGTGATTATGAAATTTTGAAAGAATCCTGCTAGAGAGCCAATGGAGTATTTGTATAATGTGTACAATGGATTGTTTATTTGGCCCAATATGAGTTCAAAAATGAATATTCAGAATAAAATACTACTAATTTTTTAAATACATGAACATTCAGGGTAAAATACTACTAATTTTTCAAACACAATACACCCATATTATCCAGAATAACCATCCGAGTATCAGAAATAATAAACATCTGATATCCTACTGAATTGAACATCCCTGACCACCAATTATACACATTGTACATATACTCCATTGACTCCTTATATTTTCTCATTTTGAAAACACTTAAAAAGTGTAGTTAAAAACAATATTTCTTATGGAAAAAGTTTGGTAACCAAAATTTTTCAGCCATAGTCAGCCAAAACTTTCCATATTTTACTTCATTTATATCACTTAATAACAGTTTTATTTTTTACTTCACTCTCTTATCATTCTACTTATCACTGTTCATTTTACTTATCACCGTTCTTATCAAATCTGCTAATTAATGATATTAATTAGAAAATCATATCCCTTTTTATTAGGCACTATTGTAATCAATACTTAATATTCCTTTTTATAATTTGATTTTTATATATAAAAATACAATAAAGATTAATAATAATTATATTTAAGAACGGTAATTATAATATCAATTACATTAAATAATTGCAATTGATTCTTTGTCCGTTATGGTATTTATCATCAATTATTTAAACTATATTTTATTATGTAGTTCAAATTATTTTACATATATACTAATAAATCATGATTCAAAATAATTTTTGAAGACATTATACATTTAAATCAATGTATAATTTTTTAAATCACTGTCTTTGATAATTTAAAAATTTATTTCATGTTTTTCAAAGTGAAAATGATTTATTTTAATTCACGTATATTTTTAAATTTTACTATAATTAGATTTGGAAAAAAATGTTAAATACCTAAATTAATTTATTCAATTGACAAATTTATTCATAACATCCACAAGTTCATACACATAACATCCATAATTAAGTAAGATACACATAACATCCAAAATTTTATATTAATAACATCCATAATTTCATACTCATAACATTCATAATTTCATACGTATAATATTTATAATTAACAAATTTTTACAATTAATATTACCAAATTTTAAACTATGTGTCTTGTTATATATTTCAAATTATCTTACATGTACACCAAAGGGTCATAATTTTAATATTTTTTATTTACTATTCATATGTATACTTATTTTTTTATTTTAATACGACGAGTTAATAATTATTTTTAAAATTTTATTTTTTAATTTTAATTTTAATTTTTTTATTTTATAAAAGCCTATATGTAAAATATGAGTTGTATATCAGAAGTTGTTAACATAATGAAGGAGAAATTTTCGCAATTTGATTCACATTAAATTTAAAATTAACTTTTAGTATAATTAAATAAGGAAAGATAATTAATGATTTTCCTATGCCCAAACCCATGAAAATAAGATAAAAATCAAAACTTTCTCTTGTAAGATTAAAAAAAAACGTAATCTTTTTGTAGCTATTCCCTTTTCCATTTTTCCAAACCCATGAAAACAAGATAAAAATCAAAATCTTTCATCTTTATCATCAACTCCAACCACATGCAACAAGATATAATGTACTCTCCATATGCCAATAAACGAAAAAATGAAACTAAATAACATACTAACATGAATTAGATACAATGCTATGACATGCTCCAATGACCAAGGTGGGTTTTTTCTTTCTGCATTTTTTGTCTTCCTGATTTCTGGGGTAGTGGATGAAATGAGATGGGGGAGAAAAATCTTGATATCTCACTCTATGTAATTTCTTCTTCTTCTCGAATGTTAACTCACTGGATTGAAATTGCATTTTATTTGAATTAAATGTTAATAGATATTTTTAGGGATTTGATTGAAATGAAACAGAAATTAATTTTGAAAATGAAATTAATTACTCTAGGAATAAAGAAGGAGAAAGAGTGATATGTATGTTATTGATAAGCAAGTGGAGTACACTCTCTTATCATGAGACTGGCATTTAGTTTCTACTATATCTATACTATACTCTTTTTTTTGGCTACGTAGCACTCCCCATTTCTTATACATAGTATCACGAGAGTTTTGGTTAAGATTCATGGCGAATGAATTAGTCAATGTCTCAAATTCTTTCATCACTAAAAAATTCTCTTTGTCTGTACTGATCATAGACAAATTTGATAAAGATTCATTTAAGACGGGAAATAGCTTGCTTTAACACTATATGATAAACATTTTTCATTAATTATCGCGACAATTAATGAATGCTAAATAAAGAAAATTATGGCTGTTTTTGGCTAATATTTTTTTGTTACTAAACATTTTCCATGAGAATATTAGAAGCAAAGAAGAGAAAGATGTTGAATAAAAAGAAAAATAATTGTATCTAATATACGAATGTGTTAGATCAGCTTTATATTATATTGGTGAAAATAGAATCTTATATAGCCAAGTTTTTTCAAGAATAATAATAAAAAAAAGTTTGTGACTGTTATTGCTTTTCTTTCTTGTTATTAGCCGTTGTACTTCCATCACATTTTTTTTAATTATTTAACAATAACATTTTAATTTGCTCATATTTTTTATTTTCAAATTAAAGTATTGTCAAAATCTTAAAACTACTATAATTACCAATACAATAATAGCAATTATATATATATATACTCTGTTTACTAATCTTATATTATTTCATGTGTATGTATGTTTAATTATCTGATTTTGCAGTTTTTGTGGAAAAGATACTTAGAATTCAACCAAATGTGAAAAAAATTTATCTTCTTTTGAGAGTCACAGATACTAAATCTATGGATCATCGCTTTCGCCACGAGGTAAATTATAATACTTTGTTTATACTATATAAAATTAAGTACCATAAGTTATTATTAATAAAATATATTCTCACTAAATAGTTTCCAAGCTCCATAAAATTAAGTCTCACCTAATGTATACATTTTCACTATCTTTTCTTTTTCTAAATTTGTATGGTTAATTATTTATTTTCAAATATATGTAGATCATAGGGAAGGACTTGTTCAGATTGCTAAAGGAAACACTTGGAGCAAACTTCAATTGTTTTGTATCAGAAAAGTTGAGTGTGGTGTCTGGAGATATCTCTCAACAGAATTTGGGTTTGAAGGACTCCATTCTAATGGATGAGATTCATAATCAAATAGATGTTATAGTTAATGTGGCTGCAACAACTAACTTTAATGAAAGGTACACAATAAATTCCAGATCATATATAGAATTATGGAACCGTAGCGTGTTTATATACCTTTCAAAGTTATTAACATAAATAATCAAAACATAAAATTTGTGCTATTTTTTAAGGAAAACCTTTATCAATTGATTGAGTAGTCAACTTATATGTTCGCTAAACAAATATCAAGAGGATCAAATTCTACTTTATGTATAGTAATTTATTGGGCAGCATTGAACCTTTATCACGTGAACAAATAGAATGGTTATCATAAAACAATTAATTAATACAATTAATAAAAATATCTAATTATTTGATAAAATATTTTACAAAAAAATATAATAGAAATATAACTATTTATGTTGTCTCTTTCTATTCGTTTAAGGTTTTAGAAGAATTGGTATTGGAATTAGAATTTTATATCTGAAAGGTTTAGAGTTTAATTTTTAGTGAATAACAACAAATAATAATAAAAAAAAATCCAAAATATAATTATTCATATTTTCTCTTTCTATCAACTTAAGTTTTTTAAAAAATAATATTATAACAAAATAAAACTATTTGACAGAATGATTAAGCATATAACATAGTGGTTGCCATTATCAAAAATGAAATCAAGTTAATGATTGAATCATTTTGTGAAACAATTATATTATCACTACTCTTAAGAGTTACTTGCTAATTTAATTATTTTAATATGAGTTATTTTATTGGCTCCAAAATTATTGGATATTTTGGTATATTATTCTATTTTTTTTATTGAAGTCATGTCATTATTTTAGGAGTAAAAATGCAAAAAATATAACGAGCGGCCAAATATTTTAAATCATTTAAAAATACAAGTAAAAATTATATATATATATATGCTTTGAGATAAAACATGCATAAGTAATGGTTAAAGATTCAAAATATATAGTGTTTGTACATTAGTAAGTTTTTCTCATCTTGTCAAAATACAGATACGACGTAGCATTGGGTATCAATACATTAGGAGTTAAAAATGTCTTGAATTTCGCCCAAGAGTGTAATAAACTCATGATGCTTCTCCATGTTTCAACAGGTTAGAATGAACATATATGTTTGTGATTATGATATTTAATTGTTAATAAGTATAAAACATCGATCAACTTTTAAGAATTAGCTAATTTTTTATTATAAAATTATTTTCTTAATCTCTATATTTTTGGAAAATTTAGGATTTAACATTTAAATGTTAGAATTCAGAATTTGAAA
>NC_029786.2:938298-940235 GCF_000816755.2 Arachis ipaensis | reverse complement strand
TATTATTATTATTATTATTATTATTATTATTATTATTATTATTATTATTATTATTATTATTATTATTATTATTATTATTATTATTATTATTATTATTATTATTATTATTATTATTATTATTATTATTATTATTATTATTATTATTATTATTATTATTATTATTAAATTGCTTGTTTGTTAGCTTATGTATGTGGTGAGGGAGAAGGACTGATATCAGAAGATCCACACCATATGGGCATGTCACTGAATGGAGTGCCAGGATTGGACATTGAAAAGGAAATGAAATTGGTGAAACAAAAATTGAATCAGCTTCAGCTGGAAGGAGCAACCCAACATGAAATTAAACTTGCCATGAAGGACTTGGGCATGGAAAGGTTTTTGTGTACACTAACACTAGTTATAAGCATACCACATGAATATTCATATTATTCCTTTTAACCGAAGTAAAGTTTCAATTTGGTTTTTAACTAGTTTTGCGTTCAATAATATAATTTCGTATTTAAACCATTTTTGTTACATAAAATTTAATTTTTTTAGTTAGAAATATAATTATTCATGTTACCTTTTTTCTATGAGTTTAAATTTTTTAAAAAGAATGATTTTATGACATCTTTAATCATTCAAATTACGCGATAAAAAAGTTTTTTGATATTTAAAATAATAAATTTGTTTCTTAAAGTTAATTAAAAAAATGATAATTTAACATTCTTAGCTTACTATATACAAAAGAAAGCATGCACTTTCATTTTTTTCGAATGATTAAGAGTGAATTTGTATATATAATAGAAGAATGTTAAGAAATAAATTTATCATATTAAATATAATTAAATAGTATTTTATTCACTATTTATTTGGTTTAATTTAGTTTGTCATCTTGCTATTTAAAATTAACTTATTCCCTTATCACCGCGACAAAATATTTTTGTGATGGTTTCGTTTATTGCTTAGCGACGGTTTTAATTACCGTTAAAATTTTTTGAGACTGTTATAAAACCGTTGTCAATTTGAACATCATTAGTGTACTTAATGACAATTTTAAGGGTTATGTTACATGTACACCAAAATCAGTCATTAGAATTAGCTATTAGTATAAAATATATGCTAAAATATAAATACACATTAAAAATAAATTAAACCATACATGTATTTATATACAAATATATTGGTGGCTGATTTTAGTGTACAAATAGCATTTTTCTAATTTTAAATATCCATTAATAAAATTATTAAATAATTCACGACAGATTAAAACTGTTGCTAAATTACTTGAAATTTAGCATGCACGTATATGCGAAATGCGATGCCTATTATACTCTCTCCTAGTTACTTGGTATGAAATTTTGTACAAAAATTAATTAATTAATAATTAACTAACTCTTTCTACTTACAGCTTTTTAGTTATGGTGTAGTTAAATTAGGAGCAGTTACATAATATATAAGCCAATAAATTGCATGCATGTGGCTGCAGATAAATTATGCTTTGATGTCATTTGTCATTTATATATTCAGTGATCAAGCATTAGATTTAATTGCTCTATTATTTTCACTAAATTTTATATTTAATTAATCACAGAGCAACTCTATATGGATGGCCAAATACATACGTCTTTACAAAAGCAATGGGCGAAATGCTTTTCACAACTTCAAAAAGAAACATCTCTATTGTTATTATACGTCCTACGATAATCACCAGTACTTACAAAGAACCTTTTTCAGGTTGGATCGAAGGTGTAAGGTATAATATATCGCATTTGACACACTTAATTTTATTATGTTTGCATTAGAATAAAGTGAAATATGATATATCAAGAACTAGCTAAGTTATCTGCCTAAAATAAAGCTTAAATTATTAAGTATAGTTATATATAATAATGTTTTTATGCCTAATAATTTGATTTTTCTTTCCCTTTTCGGCAACTCAAAATTTATGTTAGTCT
>NC_029786.2:926852-938283 GCF_000816755.2 Arachis ipaensis | reverse complement strand
AGACATTCTATATTCTATTTTCAATGTTATATCTTATGTCCATTTTATGTATCATTCATTATCTTAACTGTTGAGTCATTTTAATTACATGTAGAACTATAGACAGTATTGCTGTTGCGTATGGTACCGGAACATTACCATGTTTTATTGGAGATATGAAGGGAGTTACCGATGTGGTGAGCCACTAAACAAAGCCTTTCTTCTTAATTAGATAATGAAGTCTAGAATACTATACTAGGAATTAGTAGTTACTAAATATCTAAATTTAAATTAACCCCATTCTCCAAGACTCAACTAAATTATATACTTATTATATCTAATATTATGTATTTATTTCAAAGATAATATATAAATGTAATAAAATAAGATAACTTTAGACTAATTTTTATTGATAAAAAAACAAAGGTAACGATATTAATATTGAGTTTGATGCAGATACCAGGTGACATGGTGGTAAATGCAATGCTGGCAGCGATAACGGCACATGCAAATCAGCATAGCGATGATATTACCATATATCATGTGGGTTCCTCTGTTAGCAATCCTGTGACACTCCACAATATCTGCAAATCCGCGTTTCGATATTTCACTGCAAAACCTTGGATAAATCGAGATGGAAAGCCTGTCAAAGTTAAAAAACTTATCATGTTGAATAACCTGGCAACCTTTCGCATATACATGTTCATTTGCTACTTGCTTCCTTTGATGGTTAGTTATTTAAAGGTTTAATTACTCTGTTGGTCCCTGTAGTTTCACCAAATTTTTAATTAGGTCCTATACTTTTTTTTCTTTCAATTGGGTCCTTACACTGCTTTAATTTTATAATTAAGTCCTTTCTAGTATAAAAATTATTAGAGTTAACTGAATATTTCTTTGCAAATCGAAGGTATTTATAATTAAAAACTTAATTAAATCTTTGATCGCATGTATTTTGGTAAAAATATTATGTTAATTTTATCATTTTTAACATGAAAAGGACGTGATTACAAAATTAAAAGTAGTATAGGGACCCAATTGAAAGAAAAAAAAGTATAAGGACCTAATTAAAAATTTGGTGAAACTATAGGGACCAACAGAGTAATTAAACCTTATTTAAATCCACGTTAAAATTTCTTGATATTTTTTAATTATAATGGCTACTGCTAATAATAGTGTTTTAAATTGCAGTTATAACTATTAGAAATAAGAGACTAAACTGGAGAAAGAATTTGTGTATGATTGAGTATATTCAAGTTATGTGAAATGATATAATATAAAAGGGTATTTAGAATTATAATAATAAAGACGTAATCTCCTATAATAAATATTCAGATAAACTAAATAATACTAATTGATCCTAATTATATTCTAACAGAAACTACTATTGTTTTGATTTGTCCGACAATACTGCATCTTTAGTAATGGTTGGTTTTTGTATTAACTGTGTGCTATAAGTTGTTGGTCTCACTTGTTTATGTTGAAGTTGACGTCTTTTGTGATTTTTGTAGTCTTGTATTTGAGTTTCTTCATTTTTTATTGAATCTTTGTGAGAGTGTTATGTAAATAAGCTGATTTTGGTAGTTTTAGATGACAAGGTGTTTACAGAGTTTACATTTACCTTAGGTACTTAATCTGGTGAATAAAGTTTTTTACAAGAATTTCCAAGAAGTATATACCAACTCTTCCAGAAAGATCCATGCTATTATACGAATGGCTGAACTTTACAAGCCTTATGGATTCTTCAATGGCATGTAAGTTAACTTTAAATTAGTAGTTTCGAAAATAAGATATTACATAGTGTATATTACGGTATAAGACTTTGACTTGGTTTTCAATTTTTTTTGAAGTGGTTATTTTAATCTCTAATCTTTAACGTTCATAAATTTACAAGTGTTCAGAGACATACATCAATTCCAAAACGCAACATACAAACATGAACTGACTTGTCTCATCACTGTTTGCAAAATTAGATGAATTAATTTAATGACCACTAAAAAATTTGAAAAAACTAATTTAAGATTTTATTTAGTATATTATATAAAAGTTAATTATTTAATATATTATGTGTATATATTAATTAGTCAACTCACAATAGCTTAGTTTATTTTTCAAACAGATTTGATAATATGAACACAGTAAAATTGTTAGCAGCGGCAAGACAGGGCATGGACCCAGAAGAAATGGGTCTGTTTAACTTTGACCCAAAAGTTATTGATTGGGATGACTACTTCATCAATATCCATTTTCCTGGTGTCGTCAAGTCTGCCTTCAAGTCATAATTAAACATGTTCTTCACATTATAAAAGTTGTATGTGCGTGGCACTTTATTATATATTTTCTTATGATAGTTGAAAAATATTACTACTTACAATAAAGGATGCTTTGAGTTTTATAGACATGTAATGTGAAGATCTTGTTATGATTGTCGTAAAAAGATTTTCCCAGCCTATTTTTATTTGTAATAATAACGAGAGAGCCATGAAACCATTCATTCCAAATGTGACATTAATGGTTATATCTCTAATAACAGTAATTCTTCAACTCTGCCACCACCTCCATGCACTTCTTTGATTCTTTCTCTATGCCTCACGTTCTACCTTTCATACTTTCTCCCTCTCAACTTCTTCTGAACCACTCCGGCAAACCAACAGTGATATCGATGGCGACGGTGGCATCTTCGCCATCGTCGCTTCCTCAGCTCCCTTTTTAATTTCTCTTCTACGTCTCTTTGCGCAGTGTCTTTCTTTTCTTCTTGTGCTTGATGGTGGCGGTGGCAATGACTCCCACTGACACCATCTCCCTTCTCCTCTTCTCTCATCTTTCTTTCCATTATTTTCTTCTCCTTATCTTCTCCTCTTCCACGTACTCTCTCTCTCTCATTTTCTTTCTACGTTTCTCGGCTCTCTCTCCTTACATTTTTTAATGAGCTATGCTACGTGTACATCAAAATCACCCACCAAAATCAACCACCAATATAAAATACATGGTGAAATATAAATATATTGGTGGCCGATTTTAGTGGCTGATTTTAATGTACAAATAACATTTTTATTTTTGATTCATTTTTTCTCTTTTGATACACAACGTAATCGTATGTGTCTAATTAAATATATAAGGTGTATTTCTGGTATTTTTGGATATATTATAAAAGGAATTCGACATATTAGTATATTTGATCTTTGTTTTTCTTGATTTTTTAGAATCTGTAATTAACATTTTTTGAATATAGCACAGACAGCTCTATAGAAGTTTATTTATGCAAACAAAATTTATATTCACAAACTATACAAAAAGTATATGTTTAAACTAATCACAAATTATACAACATTCAATCACTGTCAATATTATCTGAACCTAATTGACAATATCGATTCAACAATGCTGCAAACGACTTGGACAATCTAATTGCTTCGCTTTCTTGAATAGCTCTATCTTTTTTTTGATTCATCTAATGAAACAAAATCCGCTAAGCGTCTTCAACTTTGAAATGGTCCACCTCCGCCACAGTTTAAAAAAATTTCTTTTTACTAAACTCCATTAATTTAGCAAAGTAATACAGAGTTATATATTTTTAAATATAATTACCTGCGTCCAATTCTCTCAGTCATATTTGCCCTTTTCAATGTTTTTTGATTCAAATATCTCGAGCCATTTCATTATATAAACCACATAGTCGAAGCTAAAAGCAAAAATAAATTGGCAAAATAAAATAGCAAAGTAAGAAAAAATACAAAATGGTCTAAATTCATTGTATTTGTATGCATAGAGTTATTTTCAATAATAGAAGAAGATAAATTATGAGAAGTAGAAGGAGTGGTAAATGAAATAGGAAAGGACTGATTGCTTGAAGAGGAAGGAACCTGATTTGTATGTAAATTAATAAATGAATCAGTATTCAGAGAGTTAGAATATGAATGATTTGAGAACATTTCATTGAATGGTAAACTAGACTCATTGAAAAGCTTATATAGTATTTATATCCTAACCTAAAGATTACGGGAGCTGGTCCCCATACATCTACATATACAAGTTCAAGAGGAAAGTGATAAATAGTCTTAGAATATGGAAATGGCAGCGTATACATTTTAGCAAGGCTGCAAGCATTGCAAAACAAAGATTCAATTTTATTGAGAGTGCAAGGAATGTTACAAGATTGTATCACAGCTTTAACAATATTGTAAGAGGGATGACCAAGCCTTTGATGCCAAATTCTATTAGAAAAATTACACTGACTACGAATAGTATGATAGGATGAAATATGTTGAATAAATTTAGGTATAATAAGGCCATGAAATTCATAAGCTCAATTCTTAAGATGCCCCTAAAGAAGAATTTGATGTGTAACCTGTGATTCAATCAAGCTGTAAAAAACATGAAATTCAAAATAAACATTGTTATCTAAACAAAATTGAGAGACACTGATTAAATTTTGAGTGAGTTTAGGGATATGTAAAATATTTCGAAGAACAAAAATATTTTTAGAGAAAGAATCAGACAAGTAATTTGTAGCAATGTGAGATATTTTCAAACCTGTCCCATTGGCTACATAGGTTGATCATTGCCACCATATTCAGAAGAGGAATATAGGTTTGATTGATCATTTGTTAGATGATGAGAAGTCCCAGAATCTGGGTACCAAGAAGCTTATGAGATTGTTGATGGTGTGGCAAGATATGAAGCAGGTTGATTGAAAATTGTAGATGATGGTAAGGATTGAGGAGTTTGTGAAGTAGAATAATTCCCAGAATTCTGAGTAGATTGAGGAATTAGAGGTGGTGTAGCAAAAAGGGAAGGTCCATAAAAATTTAGATCAAATCTATGAAAGCATTGAAGGACAACATGTCCTAACTTTCCACAAAGTTGACAGAAAGGTCGATTATTGAGTTGCCAAGAACCTCTACCACTGCACCTCTAGAAAATTTGCTTGCTTTACCTCTTCTGCCACCAAAATTACCTCTTCCAAGAAAATTTGGAGTTGAAGATGATGACTGAGAAAGATTTACTAGAGCAATTCCAGAAGAGTTTTGTTTAAACTTTTCTAACATGTCATCATGAGAAATAAGAAGAGTTTTAACCGCATCAATAATATACATGTCTGACTTGTCCCTTACAGTGGTGATGAATGGAGCATACTCTTTTGTAAGACCATCACATAGTGCATCAATGTGATCATCATTGGAAATAGGATGACCAATTGCTGATAAAGAATCCTCCAACTTCTTGATTTTAGCAACATACTCTGAAGTGGAAAAACTCGTCTTCTTGAAGTTTTTCAATTGAGACTTGAATTGCTTTGCTTTGATCTTTGTGGAGGAAGCGAAATGCACTTGCATTTTTTCTCAAATTTCAATAGCAGTTTTATAATGCATCATTCTGCTTTTGAAAGAAACATCCATGGATGCTAGAAGCCATGATCCAAGATTGTAATCTTGAAGATTCCAATCTGTATATGCTTTAGAAACTGTGCCTGCAACTTGATCAGCATCGGTTGCAAATGGTATAGGTTGTTGATTCGGTTGAATATGACTTTGAAGATTCTAACCAAAGATTGCAAAGACTGCTGGCAAAGAACGGGGGCTTAGCATTTGCAGTAGAATCAATAATAGTAAGAGCCATTGAATCAAGTACCAAGAATCTTCAAGCTCTAGATACCATGTGAAGTTTCTTGAAGAGCACGTTATTGAAGAACATATCAAAGTTTGATAATAAAGAATTGAAGAATTGCTAATTGAATGAATTTGATTTTGTGTATCACATTGTTATGAAAAGCACACATACAATTCATACTCCATCTCATATATATACTGGAGCTTCAGAACTGATATCAAGATACCAGCAAGACAATCTTGATTTTAATAGAATAACAGAAAACTACTCATTTTCAACTGTTCTCTATCCTTGAAAATGAGTACTAGATAAAGAAGTGCATGAAAAAAATCACCAAGATAAATTATAGTCAAACTATTGCATATTAAACACGTCTAAGTATATAGATTCATAAAAAAGAATTGTATATATATGATCATAGATAACTTATCTTTTACACTTTACAGAATTTCCAAGTGAAAACAAATAAATTAGAATAAACTACCATTTGTACCCACGAAAGTTGAAAACGCTGACATATCTACCCATAGAAAAAAGAAATTACCATTTGTACCCATAAAAAATTGTTTTTACTGGCAAAATTATCCAAACCCTAAAAAATTATCTAAAATCCCTAAATTACCCTTATCTTCACCACCACACCACCTCCTTCACCCAATCACCTTTCTAACCTTAACCCTCTTCACCCAGCCACCACCCCTCTTTCTCTTTCTAACACACTCTCACCATTACTTCCCACTCAGTCCCCACAGCTGCTCCAATGGCTCCTTGCCACACCCTCCTCTCTTTCATCCTCATAGTCACAGCAACACTTGCTGTCGCTTCCCCGAAGAAGAAGAGCACCTTCACGGTGCAAGTCCACCATGAAGCCAAGCTCTCCATCTTCCCAACCCACAAGCACTGGTACGAATCATCTCTCGTTTCTATTATCAACCATGCCACTACAGCTGAAACCACCACCACCGCCGCCTCCGCCGCCGTCCTTCACACTTACGACACTGTCTTTCACGGCTTCTCAGCAAAGCTCTCACCTTTAGAGGCCCAGAAGCTGGAATCCCTGTCCCACGTCGTCGCAGTGATCCGGAGCAGGTCCGCCAACTCCACATTACCCGCTCGCCGCAGTTCTTGGGCTTCAAAACTGCCGACAGGGCCGGCCTCCTCAAGGAGACGGATTTCGGTTCCGATCTCGTCATTGGAGTCATTGACACCTGTCCTGACAGAGAGAGAGTTTCAACGACCGCGACCTCGGCGCTGTTCCTCCCAACTGGAAGGGCAGCGGCGGTGGTGGTTCTACGACGCAGAAAGAGGTGAAGAGGGTTGGCTATAGCGGCGATAAGGTAGCGTGAAGAGGAGGGTCTCTGACGCGGTAGGCTCTGGTTTGAGGTCGATGGTGATGGTGGCGAGGAGAAGCTGGCGCGGTGCTCCTGGGCTGGCGGAGGTCCGCGATGTTGCTAGCGGAGAAGGGTGAAGGATGATGAGGAGGGTGAGACGGTGGTTTGTGGTTGATGCTAGGATTGGGTGGCTGAGAACTTTGAGAGAGAGGAGGGAGGAAAGAGATGATAGTGTGGAGAGAAGGGTAATTTAGGGATTTTAGATAATTTTTTAGGGTTTGGATAATTTTGTCTGTAAAAACAATTTTTTATGAGTACAAATGGTAATTTCTTTTTTCTATGGGTAGATATGTCAGCGTTTTTAACTTTCGTGAGTACAAATGGTAGTTTATTCAATAAATTAAACGCTATATCTTAATCGTTATAGAATATCAAAGAGTTAAAATATGAGATAATTCTGATATTTTACAATGATTTGGTAGAAACAGAATAATAAAAAAGGAAAAACTTCAATGATTAAAAGAGAACAAAATTTATAATGGTAAGAACATTTTGGAAAATCAAGAGCTTAGAATATTTTTATGTCCCTGAACATAAGTTTGTAATTGTTTTCTGTTACATGGCAACAAGCTGCTCTATTTGCCATCAGAGATCAAAATTTGCAAGACAACATTGTTAAAGGTAAAGAACCATCTCAATTTGACTCTAAAGCAGCAAATACCGCAAGCACTGTTCTTGCTAATATTAAGAAATTGGTTGATTCTTTAACTCTTGGTTATGATATCTCCGATGATCTCATATTGAAGCAATTTGTGAAGGCCTCCTAGAAGAATACTCGAATTGTATCACTCTTGTTCAGGCCAAACTTGAAATTTTCAACATTGGTGAGGTTTAAACACTGCTTGTCTCCCATGAAGAAAGCATGGACAAATTTAAACAATTGTCCATTGGATTAGCTCAGGCTCAACTTGCTCAAATTGATTCATCAAATCAAAGATTTTTTGGTAGAAATTCTGGTGGAAGAAGAGGTGCTCGTGGAGGTGGTTGTCTTGGAAGCGGGGAAAAAATGCTTGGCAATCAAGCAACCGTTTACACGTTCCAAGCCTGTTACGGCACCAATGGTGACTTCACCAAAACTTGTTAGTTAGTTAGGTATTAGTTAGTTAGTTAGTTACATTTCCAAAAGGTATTAGTTAGTTAGTTACATTTCCTAATATAGTTAGGTAACAGTCTTGGAGTAATTCTTGATATAAGAATTGATGATTACAAGATAATTCAAAACTTCTAGTAACTATTTCTTTATATTTCTCTCTTCTTCCTTGTCACTACATTCGAACCCCATCATGTTTGTATGGCTATTCTTTTAAAATTTTTGTTTGTACACACAGGGATCACTCAAATAAAGATGCATATTTCATCTTTTATTAAAGATATTTTTGTGTTGTATTTTAATTAGTTTCTGTATAATTTATTCGATATTCCTCGTCACATATTATTAAATTTTTTAAAAGATTTTCTTTTTAAAAACAATAAATAACATTTAAATTAGACGAAAACAAAAAAGATAATAGATTAACTATTAAATTTTTTTCTGAAATTGTTTATACAATTAATCTCCATATACAAGCCTTTTCACTATACAAGTCTTACAAGTCCTCAATATCCCCTATCCCTAAAACGCGCTTCTTATGGCACGTATGGTTCACGCACCTCCTTAACAGATTTTTCAATCAATCAACACGCGAATATATAACTTCCTTTTTTAAAAGGATTTCGTTTCATTTTTCGAATTTCTTCTGCGTTTTCTTGCCTTCTCTCTTCGATCTCTTTCGTGCGTTTCTCTCTGTCTTCTCCTTCGCCGTTTACGTAAATTTTTCTCTCTGTTCTCTTTCTTCGATTTTCTCATTTTTCATTGTTTCTGAAATCAAGCTCTGAAATCGTTTTGAAGATAATGGATGATTCAACTTCAGATTGTCAGCTGAACCAGAACAAAGTGGATTTTGAATTTGAATCCAATGAAGTTACTGAGATGTGGTTTAATTCCAGTTAATAATTGAATCTAAATTTGAATCCAGTTAATAGTTTATGATTGTGTAGCTAAATAATGCATGGACTTTGCCTGTGAAATTTGTTGTTCATTGTTCCTTATTTGAATTGAATCTAATGTACTAGTTCTGATGAATTTTTTACATTTTATATCAAACGTTCGGGTGTAAATCAAGAATATTTGGGTGTATTTTAGGAAAGTTTGGGTGTATGTAAAGTTTATGAGTTTTCATCTCTTTAAGAGTGAATTGTCTTGTTCTTTTAGTTGAATCGTTTTAGTTTCTGTTTAAAGAGGATTCATGAATTTGATTTTTGTTATTTTTTATGATGATTTTATAGTTTATGCTTGTTTTAATATGGTATATTTTTGGTGTATTTTGCAGCCCTTCTATGGTATTGATGAGTAGTTTGTTCTCCACATACAAGCATTTTTCTCATACAAGTCTTTACAAGTCTTCTCTTCCTTTTATTGTTTTGAATTCAATCAAGTGGCTGAGGTGTGGTTCAATTCAGAAGAAAAAAATGTAGCATTAGAGGAAATATTTTTCTGTACAAAAATGCTATCTGTACATTAAAATCAACCACTAAAATTAGCCACCAATATATTTGTGTATAAATACATATGTGATTTAATTTATTTTCAATATATATTTGTATTCCAGTATATTTTTTATACTAGTGGCTGACTTTGGTGACTAATTTTAGTGTACACTTAGCATAACTTATTTCTGTATTTGCAGCAAATTTGGGTGTAAAACGAAGATATTTAGGTGTAACACGAAGATATTTGGGTGTATTTTTATTCTGATAAGTTCTACATAATTTAGAACTCTTTCTCTTCCTCCTCCTCATCTTCTGCTGCTTCTTTTTTTTTCATCATCATCACCATCTTCTTCTTTTTTTCTTATTCATCTTTTCCTTTTTGTTTTACCTTCACAAGTTTCTTCTTATTTTACTCTCTTAATAAAAATAAAAACAAAAAAATTAAACAAAGAAGAAGAAGAAACACATAATGCTCCAAAATTACTTGGAAAAGGATGAACTTACATTCATTTAACTAAAAGAAAAAAAAATAAGGAAAAAAAGAAGAAAAAAATGAAGCATTAGAGGAAACATTTTTCTGTACAAAAATACTATTTGTACACTAAAATCAGCCATTAAAATCAGCCACCAATGTATTTGCGTATAAATACATGTGTGGTTTAATTTATTTTCAATGTATATTTGTATTCTAGAATGTATTTTATACTGGTGGCTGACTTTGGTGGCTGATTTTAGTGTACACGTAGCATAACTCATTTCTGTATTTGCAACAAATTTGGGTGTAAAATGAAGATATTTGGGTGTAACACGAAGATATTTAGGTGTATTTTAAGAAATTTTGGGTGTATTTTTATTCTGATAAGTTCTTCATAATTCAGAACTCTTCTTCTTCCTCCTCATCTTCTGCTGCTTCTTTTTTTTTCAATCATCATCATCATCACCATCTTCTTCTTTTTTTTCTTATTCATCTTTTCCTTTTTGTTTACCTTCTCAAGTTTCTTCTTATTTTACTCTTTTAACAAGAATAAAAATAAAAAAATCAAACAAAGAAGAAGAAACACATAATACTGCAAAATTACTTGGAAGAGGATGAACTTACATTCATTTAACTAAAAGAAAGAGAGAAATAAGGAAAAGAAGAAGAAGAAAAAAATGCAGCATTAGAGGAAACATTTTCTTATACAAAAATGCTATTTGTACACTAAAATCAGCCACTAAAATCGTCCACCAATGTATTTGTGTATAAATACATGTGTGGTTTAATTTATTTTCAATGTATATTTGTATTCCAGTATGTATTTTATACTAGTGGCTGACTTTGGTGGTTGATTTTAGTATATACGTAGCATAACTCATTTCTGTATTTGCAGCAAATTTGGGTGTAAAACAAAAATATTTGGGTGTAAAACGAAGATATTTGGGTGTATTGTTATTCTAATAAGTTCTGCATAATTCAGAACTCTTCCTCTTCCTCCTGCTCATCTTCTGTTGTTTCTTCTTCTTCATCCTCTTATTTCATATTCTCATAATTCTTTTTGGAAGGAAAAAATCAAACAAAGAAGAAAAAAATACATAATGTTGCAAAATCAAAAGAAGAAGGAGGAGTAACACAATGATGAAGATGAAATACGCAAAGAAAAAGGAGGAGAAACACAAAGAAGAAGGAGAAGAAGAAGGAAGAAGAGGAGGAGGAGAAACACGAATAAAAAATGACAGTTGTAGTTTTCATTGAGGAAGAAGAAGAAGAGTCGTTCGTAATGGTGAATGAGCGCTTTGGAAACGTGATACACGTGTTAACACGCTTTTGTGGGTGAGCGTAGCTTCTGTTGGGTTTGGCCCAACTTGTAAGACTTGTAAACCAAAAAGATTTGTATGTGTAGCATAACTGTTGCTTATATAAAAAAATATGTCACACTCATCCCCAT
>NC_029786.2:925828-926737 GCF_000816755.2 Arachis ipaensis | reverse complement strand
TATATACTTCTTTATTATTATTATTATTATTATTATTATTATTATTTTACACAATAAAAAATTTATATATAAAAGTGAAAAAATCATGAAGTACAATCATGACTTTAAAAATAATAGAACTAAATTATTGTCATAATATAATAGAAGTATGGAAGTTTATCATTCTCCTCTAATGGAGGGAATAAAATTCCTTTCAATAGTTTATTTAAGTGTTAAGTATGATTTTGGTCCCCAACATAGAGGCCGAAAATTGATTTCGTCCCCAGCCTTTTTTTGCTACAAAATAGTCCCCAAAGTTTCAGTTTGTTTTAAAATCGTCATTCGGACGAAAATACCCCTTCCTCCCCTCTTCTTCCTCAACACCCCTCTTCTTCCTCAACATTAACCAGAAGCAAAAGCAGATGCACAAACACAGAAACAAAAGCAGGCAACAATGGATAACAATCAGCAAAACAACAACAGTAACAATGGATAATGAAATTAGAGCGACAACAAAAATAAAACCAGAAGTAGAAACAAAAATAGAAGCAGCAGAAACAGAAGCAACCAAAACATCAACAACAACAATGGAATAAAAGGAATAAACAGAAAGGAATAAATAGAAGCTACCAGAAGCATCAACAACAACAACAACAATAGAATCCTTTAAATCTGAAAATTTAAAGAAAAAAGAATAAAAAATTGAAACAGAGGAAAAGGGTTGCGGCGGTGGTGGTGGAGGAGGGGCTGCGGCGGTGAACGACGATGTGGAAGAGGAGAGGTTGCGGCGGTGGTGGAGGAGGAGGGGTTGCGATGTTGTGGAGGGCTTCGTTCCTCTCTTCTCTTTCTCTCTCCCTCTGCTCTCTCCTCTCTTGCCATTAGTGTAGGGAGCAGTGGCGGATCACAGGCGGCGGTGCGGTGGTGCGGCGG
>NC_029786.2:924743-925712 GCF_000816755.2 Arachis ipaensis | reverse complement strand
TTTTATATTTATTTTATTTTATTTTATAATTTTTTTAATAAGGGGTAATTTAGTAATAAAAAAATAAAATTGGTAAAAAGAACGATTTTAAAACAAACTGTAATCTTGGGGGATCATTTTGTAGTAAAAAAAGGCCGGGGACGAAATCGATTTTCGACCTCTACGTTGGGGACCAAAATCATACTTAACCCTTTATTTAATGTTTAATAGAATAAAAATGAATTTTACTAAAATAGATTTCAATACGAGTTTAATATTTTTATTCATCATAAAATACTTATAGAATTACTCGTAGATAAATTTTAGAAAAAAAAGGCATGATTTCTAATTTTATTTTTAATTTTAAAATGAATTTTAATTTTAGCTTTTAATAATATTAATTTTCTATCATATATAATTATTCAATTATTTTTTAATCACATCTAAATAAATTACTCTTAATAAAAATTTTTTGTGTTATTATTCAATTATCTTCTTTAGAAAATAATTAACTATTAAAATAATTAAACTTTTCACAACAAAAATAATAAAAAAAATTATGAACGAACAAAATTAACCACCATGATCATTTTTTGTATTTTTATTCATATTTTAATTATAAACATAAATATAATTTGATTATATTATTTATGAATTGTGACTATAGATATAGATAAAATTTAGTTAAATTACTTATATATAGTTTTATTGTTTTGCTTATAAAGTTAGATTATAATTATGATTATAGAATTGTTTTGGTATTTTTGTATGTGTGGCTAATAATTGATGGTGTTGAAACATTACCCTTAATTATAAATAAGGTTTATAATTTAAAACATCAAAGACTCAATTAAAAAGATACGAAAAAGATGATGTTAAAATATTCTAACTATTTAAAATAAGAATATTCAAAATTTAATTAAAAATTATTTAAAATTTAAACTCAACAAAAGTTTATATAATGTGTTTTGTATTAAATATATTTAATAA
>NC_029786.2:924124-924578 GCF_000816755.2 Arachis ipaensis | reverse complement strand
CTTATTTTATATTTATTAATTACTTTTAAAATAAATACATAATAAATATATAATTTTAATTGTTAAATATATAAAATTATAAATATTAATTAAATAAAATAATTACAATAAAAGGAAGCAAAAATGTTGGAAGGAAATAAACAGAGAACGTGGTGAGAATCTTCCTAGATTGATTTGCATGAAACACGTGAGTTATTATCTCCTATCACATTCAGTATGGGTTATGATCTTTAATTATAGTTGGCTGCTTGGTGCTTAGGGCCAAATGGCCAATAGCATTTTTTTTTTGGCTACGAATCTGTTTACTTCTCTAGCCGACAATGATTTCAATCAATTAAATAAAAGAAAGCAAAAATGGTGGAAGGCAAATAAATAAAGTGGCGAGAATCTTTCTAGATTGATTTGTACGAGACGCGTATGAGTTATTTATGATATTTATTTTATCTATGATAAA
>NC_029786.2:921900-923606 GCF_000816755.2 Arachis ipaensis | reverse complement strand
AATAATTAAGTATAATTTATTATTAATAACCATTAAAATTAACACCACCACCACCAACTCCCCCCCCCCTTCACACACAAAAAAATAAATAGAGACTAATGCAACTCCCAGGTCTCAATTAGAAGTCTTTAATGAAAGCTTCTGGAACATGATTAAAATTGTCAAAGCTATTAGTAGGTTTGGGTCTCCACTCAGTCCTTCCCCTCAAAATCTCAACACCATCTTCAGATCGAACCATATGATTGTACTCAACGTTATTATTACTATTATTATCGTCACTACAAACTTCAGTTAGCGACTGTAACTTGCTGTCTATTTTACACTCCCTCTTGAATTTCAAACTCATGGCAGATAACTCATAATTCATCAAGATTGATTGTGGAATATTCTGCATATTTCAAATTAAAGGTAAAGACCATGTTGTATCTAATTAAATAATAAAGCCAAATCAGAACAAAATGCATATCCTAAAAATACGATAATAAATATAAAAATTAATTTTTTACTTTTATTTTTTTTTAAATTTAAAATTTACAGTCTAGAATCTAAAATTTAGAATTTAAAATAAAAAATATTTTAAAAAAAGTTAGTTGATATTAAGTAGAAAAAATTAGTTGTCTAGTTGAATTCTAATGGAAAAGAAATTAATTACCTCTAAGATCCAACTAATATACTTCGCGTTATTGACATGAAAATGTATATCTAAATCACTCCATTTTGGCTGAAAATTAACACAAAAATGTTATATAAATTTAAAAAATTAATCAATAATAAATAATTATTTATAAAAAAAGGAAACATGCATACCGTTAAACCAGTACAAATATAATCTGCTGTAGTGTCATCAACTTTAGGTATTTTTTTGTCTTCACCTTCTATAATAATTCTGGAATTTACAATATGGGGTTCATATTCCCTTCTGACTTCTTCCGGCATTTTGGATAATCTTCTTGTCAATTTGTTCATCAAGACACAAACACTGGATAGAAATCAAAATCAATTGATTATAAGTTTTCTAACAAGTTGTACTAACTCTAAGGTGGTTTCCATTGAAACGTACACAAGCTAGAGAACACATGCATGAAGTCGCATAACATAGTAGTTGGGGGAAAGATTATTTTTCTAAATAGTTACTGTGTTAATTAACTAAGTTATCTAACAATTCCAAATAAGTACCAAGTTTGATTATTTGAGCAAATTAAATAATTGCACTTAGTGATGATTTCTAAATCAAACAAACAGTTGCCTTTAATTTAAGAAAAAATATAGGTACCAATATACTATCTATCAACTTATTACCAACAATAATTAATTATTATATTTTAAACACATGTATAAAGAGATACATCCAAAAAATATATATATAAAGACAGATACAGTCATAAAAAAGATATTTTTGTTAGACACATCCACAAAGACACTTTCATTAAACACAGTCATAAACAAGAGTTGACAGAAGTTGACAGAAACGCTGTTGGTAACGTAGCGGGATTGTTTATTTAATGATCTAGCTAAATAAATAACTCATTCTTAAATACTCCTTATTAAGTGAGAAGTGTTGCATTTTTTATTTATTAAAAAAGTTTTAATTTCTTATTTATTATATTTTATATTAATAATTTAAATTAAAGATTTAAGATTTAGAATATAAAATTTAGAATTAAGAGATTAAAATTTAAAATTCAGTATTTAAAATTTAAATTTTA
>NC_029786.2:913545-921861 GCF_000816755.2 Arachis ipaensis | reverse complement strand
TCGACAAAGAAAAAAATAATGTCATATTTCCTTTTTTTTTTTCTCCCAACAAGAAGATCAATTTTTTTTGGTTTGACGATGATTGTTGGAAAGTGAGGAAGAAAATTAAATTTTTAAAAGTAATTGATTTATATACCTTGAGGCTCTATTCAACATTTGATTTGTTTTGAAATCTTGCACACTCCAATTTAAGCGCAAAGCATTCTTTCCTTCTGTAGATAACCAAGTTTCCACTTCAACTACATCATCCCTATATAATACAAATATATTTTCATGAAACATAAGGAAGATTGCAAGATTTTTTTTTTCGGATAAATGTCAAACACAAATTAAAAGAAATTAAATAAGAAAATATTACAATAACGTCCCAAAAGAAACTATAAGAGTTCAACGAAGACCAGACCTAAAAAAATTCCATAAGGCTTAATATATAGAGAGAATATATAGTACATAGACTTTTATAATTACTTAAGAAAGCAATATGTTGCTATTTAATTTGTATAAAAATATTAGGTGAATAAGTTATTTTGATAATTAAGTTTAATTAAGTCTTTTTTATATGTGTCTCTTTTTTGTTTTTTAATTGATTTTTATTGTGTTAATAAACTCTTAATTAAACTAATTTAATTAAACTTATTAATTATTAAAATAACTTAATCATATAATATTGCGCTAATTTGTCAACATAGCTAAAAACGAAACTAATAAACAGATTTATTGTTCACGTAGTACTATGATTACATGTTATATTCTATGTGTAGAAATAATTTTCACTTTGCTAATATATTCATAAATTAATTTTGAATAGAAAATTTGAAAAAATTATTAGATATTCTCGATGTACACTATAACTCTTACACTAATGTATTAATTGAATAATAAATTATTAATAAATATTTATAACAAAGTCATTTGAGGTTATGTGATCTAAACTAATTAGAAAGAGTAAATTCTTTTATCTTATTACTCTTAAAATACCTAATAATGATAATTTATGATGAATGTATAGCAAACTTGTTTCATAGTCAAAAATCAATCGACCTCCTATAAACTACTCAACCAAATCCAGTGATATATATGTTATGGAGTCATCGTAAAGATATCAATAAGATTAAAATTATAAATATGTAGGAAGACTTACCATTTAGGATAACGATAAGTCGAAAGCTGCATTTCAGTATATACCCATACCAAGTTCCTTTTGATCATTTCGTTCGTAGAACCATTTAAATTATTATTGTGGATCCCAAGTGTCTTACAGTGATCAATCATAGAGCTCTATGAAACAAATAATAGAAGCGAAATGAGATAACAATATTATTGTATATATGTTACGGATATAATGTGAATGATAAAGGTTAGTTAAGTTAGTCATAGTCAAGGGAGTTATAAGTTTGTTACTAGCCTTCCCTTTAAACTAGATTATGTTCTCTTAGATATATATATATAAGTATTTACATATAGTTTCACTGAATTTTTAATTAGATTTTTATATTTTCTTGTTTTTTGATTGAATTTTTATATCATATTAGATTTTGTAATTAAGTTTTTACTGTGACAAAAACGATAGAATTAATAGAATATTTTATTAAACAAACTGAATATGCCTAATACTTTACTGAATATTCTGTATAATTTAACAGAATATTCCATTAATTTTAACATTTTTATCACAGTAGGACTTACTTACAAAATCTGATATAAAATCTATTAATATAGATATTACACACTACAGCAGATCCGCCTCTTAGCAGCGGTTTGCAGGAGGACTAGTGGCGGTTTCTAACCGCCGAGAAACAAATTGCCAGCGGTTCAAAAACCGTTTCTGTATAGGGCGTGGACATTTGATTTTGCAGCGATTTTGTTGAACCGCTGGCACAACCGCTGAGAAACCACTTGATTGGCGTCGATTGACTTAACGGCGGTTTGAAACCGCTGTTATTTGGCCAACAGGATTTTCAAATGCATTTTTTTACAATTTTAAACCGCTGCTGTTCTATTGACCGTTATGTTTTTATATATGTATTTTGCGGTGATTTCAAACCGCCGCTATTCGATTTTCCCAAAAATTTAAATTTATCTTCGGTCATTTGTGTGCTTTGTAAATAATATAATAACTAACAAAGATTACGAATTTCATGAATATAAAATTGAGATCAAATTGTTTACTTTATTAACCATGTCCTAATTTGTTTTCATAAGGAGCTCATTTGTATGATTAAGAATGATGATGATGTTTAAGGACAAACCTGAAAATAGTTCATCAAAGTCTCAATAGATGCCACTCCGTTAGCATCAACTTCATATGATCTGATGGTAAAATTTTGACGAATAGAAGATATGGTAGCAACTCTGGAAATCTTAGCATCATCATTATAATTTCGGGCATTTGCCTTAATTTGTAAGCCACCACAAGAAGCACGCTTCACTCCAAGTCCATGTCCTTGTCCTAGGTTATTAGTGCCACGTTTGATGCCCTCTTTTGTACTATAGTTTTGTGATGGTAATTTAACAGTGTGAAATGCACACGCTGAAGCAGCAGTAATCGGTGCCACCATAATGATTTCTGCAAAAGAATAATTAAGAATTCGTTAATGTAAACATGTTTTATGCATAAACACATTATTATTATGTCAATAAAAATAATTTTGCACTCTTATTACAACCTAGGTAATCATTCAAAAAGAAGTAAACAAATTTAATTGGATGAAACGTAAAAGATTTTACACAATTAATACATTAAAAAAAATTAAATATTTGTATGTTGTCAACAATAAAACAAATAAAAATAATAGTGGGCAGTAGGGAAACAGTTTCTGTTAATTTTACTTTTGGAATTGTGAAACTATATAAACTAAAAATCTAACGCTATACTAATACATACATGTTTTGACACTTCTAAAACTGCAGAAGGAAAGTAGCAAAGTTCAAGAATATAAATGGGTTCTTTATATAGGTTTCTTTTCTGGAATTTTAAATGCATATTCGTGGAAAAATAAAAGAAAACTAGGAGCGATTGACAATTTTCCAAAGGGAAAATATCCGGAACCAACATTTAGTATGCTAACATAACACGGGATTCAAATATTTGTGATAGAAAAAGTTTAAGTGTTATTTAGAAATTATTAGTTTATATTATTAAAATGTTTAATTTAATTTAATGTATTTTGATTTTTATTTATTTAGTTACTAATTGGATTTTATCTTTATGAGCTTAGGATTTTTTCTTATTTTAATCTAATAAAAGGTTATAAATATTTCATAAACTATTATAGTCGTGACATATTCAGTGATTAGAGGTGTGAAAAACACTTCTTTTAATTTTGTGATGAAATCATGATGTAGTAGACAAGTGAGGTGAGTGAGTTCCTCTCTTATTGCATTGGAAAATTGGGTAGAAGGTTGAGGAGTTCTTTAAATCAATTCTCAAATTATGACGTGTACAAATTAGGTTAAGGAGTTCTTTTCTTATTATGTCAAGAAATTAGGTAAAAAGTAAAATAATTTTTTTTATTTTCAATTTCAATCTATCCCTTTTATTTTCTATTTTAATTTTAGTATATCTTTTTTATTCCGTTTAAATTCTTGTCTTTTTATTTATCTTCTATTTTTTTATAATTTGATATCAGATTTTAGGTATTAGATTAATTTTTATTTATATATTTATACCCTTCTTGTGTTCTAAATAAATTAAAACAATAAAAAAATGTCTCCTTCATTTGTTTTCTGATCCTCCATTTTGTGTCTTTGATTAAACAAAAAAAAATTCTAGCCACGTTAGTATTTTTGTAAAATTAAAAAAAAATTGTAAGCATTTTCTATATAATGAATACACGGTTATAAAAATACTTAAAAAATTTTGTTGTACTCAAGATGCAAGTTAAATTTTGTCAAGTTAGCACAAATATTGTGCATTGAATTAACGAAACTAAATTGTTGGACCTTCCAATAAATTATGATATAGTGTGTGATTAGATAAATCGTGTCAGCACAATTTGTGTGTTTGGTAATGCTTTCCTATCAACCATTTTTGCCTAACACGATTATTTAGCTTTGGAATTGTTGCTGCTTAAAAGTTAAAACAGATATAGATGCAATCAAATCTCATTCAAAACAAGTGGCTAATATTGAATTCACTTTATTTTATTTATGTAATTTATCCTTTCTAATAAATGGAATTTATTGTTGGTGTTTGGTAGAAATATTTAAATTCAAATCGATATAAACAACATCAATTAATTGTAAATGCATTTTTGCAGAAAAATGAAAGAATGTTTGGATTGACAATTTGGCAAATAGGTTACTATGCGGAGAAAAATGAACCTCTTTTATAAATAGAATTTATTGTTAGTAGTCGTCGAAATTAGTTGTCCGATAATATTAGAGAAATTAAAAAAATTAAAATTTATTTTATTTAGCATCTATTATGGTTATGGGTTAGAATCACATTGTGTGGTGAAATTAATGCGGTGAAATTAATGCGGTGAAGTATAATGCAGTTAGAATTAAATGAATGTTTATTTAGGGTTATTTTAGTTGTAGAATTTATAGTTTAATGATGTGAATGTGTAGTTGGGATTATGTAAGCTGAATTTGAGCTTAAGGTTGTTTAGCTCATGAAGTGTTAAGGGTTTTTCAAGGTTGAGCAAGATTTAGGGTTTATTGAGATGAATTATGTAAAAGCAGATTTCATTTGACGCTATGAGTCTATGACTGATGTTTAGTATGAGTGAAAAATTACAGCATTGACATGAATTTTTTACCATGTAATTATTAGTTGATGAATTTTATTTAATATGTGTTGTTGATGTATAGTATATATATTTTCATATGCTATAATTATTTTTTAATAATTCAATAATTTTTATAATATATAATTGTTTAACAAGAATGAGTAACATTTAAAATAACACGATGTAAAGATGTTAAATAGATTTAAAAAAAAAAGTTATTTAGGAAGAATATTATTTATTGTAATTAAGATGTTAAAATTTGATTTAATATTTTGTTTTTTATTAAACAAATCTAGAAGAAATCCTATACTTCATTATCTTTCGTTAGGGTTAGAAGTGAGTCAACCCCATTTATAAGTCAGTTCGAACTCGACTTGTTAATAGTTCGATAAGCTGTGCTTATGGGCTGATGAGCCGAACTTGAACCTGAAATTGAGCTCATAAATTAAATGAAACAAGTTTGAGTTTGGATAAACTCATCTCATTAGCTCGTGAGCTGACTCAATTATATCTCTCTCAAAATATACTCGCACAAGCAATCCACGCTCTACCAACTAGAGGAATATCAAAACAACTCTGTTAGATAATCAATAAGGAGTAGAGTTAACTTTCTGTCTTCAGCCAACTCTTATTTCAATTGTTTAGGCTGCACCCCAAGATCCATAAAAATAAAACATCCACCATATATTAAAAAAATATATTCAAATTATATCGAAAAAAATTCAAATTATATGAAAAAACATTCAAATTACATAAAAAAAATCAAATAATATTAAATTCATTCTCAAGTGATGATGGATATTTTTTTTTTGTAAAAAAAAAGCCGCATTATAAATCGCAATATATTTTCTACCAACGGATGAAAAAAACATCCATAATATACTAAAAAACTAACAATTTATATTATATCGAAAAAAACATCTTGATTATATAGAAAAAAACCTGAATCATTTCAAAAAAAAAATTAAAATCATATTAAATTCATTTTAAGGGGTTGTAGATATTTCTTTCATTGTAAAAGAAACATCTGCATCATAAATCCTAATATATTTTCTACTAAGGAACGAAAAAATATTTATAATATACTAAAAAAACATTTAAAAAATTATACCAAAAAGAACATCCACAGTATACCAAAAAATATCCAAATTATATCGAAAAATTCAAATTGCATGAAAAAATCCAAATCACATCAAAAAAAGATTGACGGCGACGGAGGGCGCGATGTGATGGAGGATGGCAATACAAGGGAAAAATGACGGAAAAGAAGATGACAACTACATGCAGGGTGGTCGATAACGTCTTTGACGGTGCTGCATGGATGGTGCGAGCGTGGACGACATGGGCATGGTCGAGAAGGGCATGGACGCCACGGATTGTTCCCTCGCGGACTAGTACTGATGGAATGCTCAATGGTGAGCAGCGGCGAGGAGTTGGTTGTCTTCCGTCAGGAGCTCTCCTGCGATGGATGATGATGCAACGGCTGAGGATGACTGGTGCAAGGACAAGGCGCGACGTGTAACAATTGCGACGGAGGATGCGCGGCGGAGAGGCGCGGGAGTGGGAGAGCGGGCTGCGATAATGGCGCGACATGCAAGAAGAGATTGACACGAGGAGGCGCATGAGAAAAAAAAACGGAAGATCTGTATAGTGATTTGTGGAGTTAAACTCCAAAATGGTCCCTGAGATTGGCGTCGTGCACTAAAATCGTCCCTGAGATTCCAATTGTACCAATTACGTCCCTGAGATTGACAAAAGTGCACCATATTAGTTCCTGACCCATTTTCTATTAACGGCGTGATGACATGACTTGATGACGTGGACTGTAAGTGACACGTGTCACTCCATGATTTGGCCACGTGTAATGATATGATGATGTGGTGACCAGTGACACGCGGCATGCTGATGTGGATGGTTGTGCCACGTGTCGCAACAGTATTCGTCCACGTGTCATCCATTATGTCATCGTTGTAGATGCACCAAATTAGTCCCTCACTTTGCATTAAGTGACTCATTTTAGTCCCTGAAATTGAATGTCGTGCACCAAACTAGTCCCTTTACCAAATTTTTCTCATTTTTTTTTCTATAAATTCAAAATTCTCAATATTTTTTATTGCATTAATTTCAATTCTATTTTTTTACATGTTATTCAAATAAAATTGCTTTTATAAAATATTTTTTCTTTTGCGAATACCCCAACCACCGACTTGGAGTTGACGGGAAGGCATTTCAAGCACCTTCACTACCATCTCCGACCTCTTTCAGTGCTTTTATAAAATCTTTTTTCTCTTGCGGATACCCCTAACTGCCGTCTTGCAGTTGACGTGAAGGCATTTCAAGCTTTCCTTATTACCATCTCCGACCTCTTTCGTCTAGACTGCAGAGGTTGGAGATGGTAGTGATGGTGCTTGAAGTGCCTTCAATCTAGCTCATTTACACATAACGAAAATGTATATTTCATAAGAACAAAAAAAAATATTTATTTTAATTATTAATTTCTTGTTAAAAACACATGTTTTTTGATGAAAAAATGTGTCTAATCAATTATATAATAATTTTTTTATAATAACATATATATTACAAAATTTACTAATGGTAAATTATTAAAAAAATTAAATTTTAAATTTTAAATTTTTTTACGAAAGCACTTGTATTTAAACAATATATGAAAAAATAGAATTAAAATTAGTGCATCTAAGATATTGAAAATTTTAAATTTAAAAAAATGAGAAAAATTGGTGAAGGGACTAGTTTGGTGCACGGCATTCAATTTCAGGGACTAAAATGAGTCACTTAATGCAAAGTGAGGGACTAATTTAGTGCATCTATAACGATGACATAATGGATGACACGTGGATTAATACCGTTACGACACGTGACACAAATGGACACGTGGCCAAATAACATTGTGACACGTGGTACAACCATCCACATCAGCATGCCACGTGTCACTGGTCACCACATCATCATATCATTACACGTGGCCAAATCATAGAGTGACACATGTCACTTATAGTCCACGTCATCAAGCCATGCATGACATCACGTCGTTAATGGAAAATGGGTCAGGGACTAATATAGTGCACTTTTCTCAATTTCAGGGACGTAATTGGTGTAATTAGAATCTCAGAAACGATTTTAGCGCATGACGCCAATCTTAGGACCATTTTGGAGTTTAACTCGTGATTTGTGACTTAGAGTTGTACGACGCATATATGAAAATAGGAACAAAACTAAATTTTTCAAATTTTAAATTTAGGATTAAAAAAAATTGACTGAATTGATTTATATCTTAATTGGTCCCACTTCACCAAATATGCTCAAAAAATCCCACTTTACTAACAAGTATTGAAGACTAATATCGAATTATTTTAAGAAAAAGAATAATTATATCATAATTGATCCATGTACTTTGCTTCATTAATTATTTTAAGGGTTAAGTTTGATTTTAGTCCCAACGTAGAGGTAAAAAAATCGGAATCGTCCCCAATTTTTTTTTGCTACAAAATGGTTTTCGAAATTTTAGTTTATTTTAAAATCGTCTTTTTTACCAATTTTTTCTTTTTTATTACAAAATTATCCC
>NC_029786.2:911747-913354 GCF_000816755.2 Arachis ipaensis | reverse complement strand
CGCTGCCGGCTGCCGCACCGCACCCCACCACTAGCTTCTTCTTATTCTTCTTTTTCGCCGCCCTGCCGTCCTGCCGCACCGCACCACCACCAGCTTCTTCTTCTGTGAATTGGATTTTTTGTAAAATTTTAGATTTTTTTGTGAAATTTATTGTGGAATATTGTTGTTGCTGAATTTGTTGATTATTGTTCAAAGTTCATGTTGTTTGAATTTTCTAATGATGATGATGATGAGGCCATGATGATAATGGTGGTGGTGGTGGTGGGTTCTTGTTCAATTTGGGCTTCTGGTTAATTTTGGTTGATTTTGGAAAAAATTCTGATGAAGATGATGATGACCATGATGATACTGGTGGTGGTGGTGGTGGTGGTGGTTCTGATTGGACGTAGGCATCTGTTCTGCTGGCGGTGGTGGTGATGGTTGATTTTGGGGTGAAGGGAGAAGAGTATTTTCGTCCGAGAGACGATTTTAAAACAAACTGAAATTTTGAGGACCATTTTGTAGCAAAAAAAAAGTTTGGGACGATTTCGATTTTCGACCTCTACGTTGGGGAGCAAAATCGAACTTAACCCTTATTTTAAGAAAAAGAATAATCATCTATTTTTTAATTTATGAAAAAACTAATATCGAATTATCTAATTAATTTTTATTAAAATTAAATGGTTAGAATAATGATTGATATNGAATAATTAAAATTTTTATTAAATATAAGTAAAAAATAATTTATCAACTTCTTATTTTTTAATTTTTGACTAGGAGTGAGGACTATGGTTATCTAGACTTTATAATTATGGACCGAATAATCTAACTTAAACTTAATAATAGTTAAAACTCGCCGTCTTTTCCATTGAATGAGTTTAATTTAGTAGGTGCGAAACTTAAAAATTCTTCTCTCATGTCTAACATGCATTGCTAACTCCGCAACACCGTACTAGTTCATAGAAAGGATTTAATGGTATTTACATGGATTTGTACCTACACAACTAATTAATTATTTTAAGTTCAAATTATAGATACTGATGTGTTAAAATTCTAAACAAAACATTTTATTGAGTTAAATCTCAATTTGGCCCTTGAAATTTGATCCAATATTTAGAATGATCTTTATAATTTTATTGGCTTCAATTAGAACTCCTAAATTTGTAATTATGGTTCCGTCTTGTCCCTGCGATCATTTCTGTCACCAGAATGCTGATCTGTCGCAATTACATGACATAATAGACACTACTTAAATGACGGCGCATTGGTTTCACATCCAAACCCTTTGGTTTGGAAACTACGTAGTGTAAGGATTTTCTTCATGTTTTGCATCTCATGATCGTCGTAGTGGAAAGAAAGAGAGTTTTAACCAAAAAACAACTGAAACGACGTAATTTCTAAAGGGTTTGGGCGTAAGACCAATGTCCCGTCATTTAAGTAGTGTCTATCGTGTTATGTAATTACATTAAATCAGCATTTCGGTGATGGAGATAATCGCAGGGACAAGTCAGAGCCACAATTGCAAATTTAAGGATTCTAATTGGGGTTGACGAAATTATGGAGATCATTCCAAATTAAATTTTAGAGGTCAAATTGAGATTTAACTCCATTTTACTAGTAAGCTATAG
>NC_029786.2:906589-911519 GCF_000816755.2 Arachis ipaensis | reverse complement strand
GTTAATAGTCTTACTTAATTTAAATAAAATTGTTTTTAATAAAAAGACACATGTACTAACTCACTAAGTGGTTAACTTACTTATTTATTTAAGTAACTATGACAAATTAATTTTGATAGTACCAACGATATATGAAAAATCTGACAAAAGAACGAAAGATGACATGTATGTTTTAATTTGAATCTTGTTAGAGACTCAATTGAGTATTTGTACAATATGTATAATGGATTGTTTATTTGATTGAATGAGTTAAAAAATGAACATACAAGATAAAAGACTACTAATTTCTTAAACATAATATACCCATACCATCCAGAATAACCATCCGGATATCAGGGATAATAAACATCTGATATCCTACTGAATCGAACATTTTTAAACCCCATTATACACATTGTACATATACTCCATTGACTCCCTATACTTCCTCTTTAATGTATATTCATATATAATCACGTGATCATAAATTTTTCTAAAAAGTAAATGGCTCTAATGCTATATATATAGAGACATATCAACCAGATTAAAATGCACAACTACAATATAATTTTTCTTCTCAATCTCTTCATATAAGCTATATAGGGCTCATTATTTTAGCTAAACAATGGAAAAAATTGAAGTTGAAATTATTTCTAGAGAAAACATTAGACCTTCTTCCCCCACACTCTCTCCCTTAAGAACCTTCAAATACTCCATTTTAGATCAACTTGTTCCCTTTCCTCATGCAGTAGCCATCCTATTCTACACCTCACAAAATTTGTCTGAATTCCCAAAGAGATTAGAGTTGCTTAAACAATCATTATCTGAAACACTAACACTATTTTATCCTCTTGCTGGAAAGACCAAAGATGATTTCTCCATTGATTGCAATGATGAAGGTGCTAACTTTGTAGTAGCAAAAGTGAATTGTCCTATTTCAAAGTTTCTAAGGAAGCCTGATTTGAATTCGCTGAACATGCTTTTTCCAATTACTCCATACTTGGAGGAAACAACGACAGGAGCTCATGTGACTAACATTCAAGTTAATGTCTTTGATTGTGGTGGAATTGCAATTGGATTTTGCATTTCTCATAAGATCATTGATGGTGAATCAGTTAACACCTTCCTGAAGGTGTGGACAGAAAGAGCCGACACCACACGCAATTCAAAACCTTTGACAGAACCAAACTTTGCTACAAGTTCGTATTTCCCGACAAGTACTTTTTATTTCAGAGACTTGTCAAAGAAAAGCTGGGGTTCCCTTCTTAAGGAAGAAAAATGGGTCACAAGGAGGATTTTGTTCAAAAATTCAACTATTGCCACCCTCAAGGCTCAAATAGTGGCAAAATCTTCAACTACACGTGTTCAGATACTTTCTGCATTGTTGTGGAAGTGTTTCATGGCCGCTTCAAAGGCTCAATTTGGAATTCAAAGGCCTTCTATGGTGATTAACACAGTGAACCTTCGCCGAAAAATGGAAGAGTCTCTACATCCTGAGAATTCTATAGGAAATTTTTTGTGGTTTACAACTTCAGAACACATGAGTGAGCATGAGGTGAGTTTGGATGAGTTGGTGAGCAAACTGAAGAAGTCAGTTGAAGAAGTTGATAAGGATTTTATTGCAAGATTGCAAAGTGAAAAGGAGGGGAGTTCAATCATGGAAAATGCTCTAAGAAGAATTAGTGGTGAAACATGGTCTAATAATAAAGGTGACGAGGCATTATTGGAAAGTTTAGCTTTTAATAGTTGGATTAACTTTGGAGGCTATGATGCTGATTTTGGATGGGGAAAACCTAGATGGGCGAGTAGTGTTGGTAAAGAAGGTAATTTACTGTTACTGAATAAGATAATTTTGGTTGATACTAACTCCAAAGATGGTATAGAAGCTTGGGTTACCTTGGAAGAGGAGAAAATGAAGCATTTGGTTTCAAGCACTGAATTACTCACTTATGCAACTCTTGATCCAAGCCCTTTGCCAGATAGCTCAAAATTATAGGCTTGAATCGATTCATTCTCTTCTTTATCATTAGCCATTAAATAAAATGTGGAACATATATATATATGATAGGACCACCACATCTTATTCATAATGGAAGAGAACGAATTGACTAAGTCACGTTTGTACTAAGGAGAAAATATTATGGTGTGTTTTATATTTTGAGGAGTGCTAGGGCCAGTAACTTTTGGTATTTGTAGCCATCAAATAGCCATCAATGATGGTTTTAATGGTGTGAGATTGGTGTGAGATTTCATCCAATGGCTCACTTTTTCTTGTTGGTTACATGCTGGCCAGAATTTAAAAAAGTTGATGGCCCTAGACTTTTCCATATATTTTAGTCAAAACTTCTTGTAATTCTCACAATAAGATGGGGTCATGATTATTATATTATGCTCCATCTTTTATATACAGGAAGGAAAAAATGAATCAATTTGATGCTTTAAGTACTGTTTTGGTTTGGTTTGTAACTTTTTCGTACTTCGGATGTTTTGAGATTTTGGATTTTTCTTTCCCTTAAATTAATGTTAAAAAAAAAGTGAATATAAGAAGTTTGTATTCATACAATTAAGAAGAGAGGTTAACAACATGTCCTATATATATTAGTCAAAAGAACTTGTAATTTCTATGGTATCAGAACTCTAAGACAAAGGAAATGAAAAATAATGTGTATATATTGATATGTACATGTTTCATGCAAACAAATTACGGAAATATTTGGTACCAATAAAAATTAAACAAAAATAATTAAAATTTATTTTATTTAATATTTATTAATTATTATAATAATTATAAATATTAAATAAGATAAATTTTAACTTTTTTTTTATAACATTAAAAAATGAACAAATATTAACAGCTACAAAAATTACACTATTATTCCGCTACAATTAATGCTACCCTGCCACTACGTATGTACGAAAAACGTAGGTGTCCAAATTTTTTCAATCAAGTTTTAATTAAATGATTAATAATATAGAAATTTACTCTCTAATAACCAATTTAATTAAAACTTGACTACATACATATGATTTGTACATGTATACGTAGCACGGTAGCAGGATTCGGCTACATGAGACTGAGTTAGACTATTCTCATGTAATCATGTTTGTATTATAAATTTATAACCCTTTGAACAAATTTAAGCTTTGTATTCTTTTAATAGTGTTTGGTCTCTTAATTTTAATCTTTCTCTCAATTGCAATCTTAGAAAGTGAAATATCCAATGCAAGTAGAAGCCTGTTATCTTTGGGGTTGGCATCTTTCTTAGTGATGGCATCCTTCTTAGTAGGGGTGTTTAAAATCGATTTAAATCGATTAAAATCGATCGACCAAACTAAATAAATCGATAACCGAATAAACCGATAATCGAAAAAATAAAATTTTGTAGTTTTTTGATCGGTTTGGTTCGGTTTTCGATTTTAATTCCAAAAATTTGAACCAAACAAAATCAAACCGAACCGATAAACTTAACTAGAAGTTAATTTACAAAACTATCCTCACTTCTACACCTTACCTACCTAAACCCTAATCCATTTACACTCACTTACTCACTCTGAAGAAGAAGCGCCACACACTCCTCTATGACTCTCTCACTCACGCACACAAACTGCTCTCTCACTCACTCAGTGTCAGTCACCACTCTCTTCTCTCTCAGTCACAGACTCACAGTCATTCACTCTTCTCTGCCGTTGCCATCCAACAAAGGGCAGAAACTGTCGTTTTCATCTCGTCGTCCGTCGAAGTCTCACGACATCCATCAGCGTCGTCTAGCAGCTGCGTGCGTTGTGCTCCGTCATCTTCAGTCTCTCCACCGTTGTTCATGGCCCTGTGCCAGCCGTGATACTTCGTCGTTCTCAGTCTCTGCGCATCTGTGGTTGCATCTTCCAATGGAGTCTCAGGTATCACTTATTCATTCTTTGTTCTGATTTCTTGTTTATTATGATTTTTAAAATTTTTAAGCCTTAGGGTTTTTATTTATTTAATTCTGTTTGTAAATTGTGTTTACTTATTGAAACTTGCAAATTCTTTGTTCTGATTCCTTAGGATTTTTTTTTAGGTTTGTTTGTCAATTCTGTTTTATTTGCTAGAATTTGTTGTTATGGTTCTAATTTTTAAAACAATACAAAAATTGAGGCACGGGCCCTGTTATCCTACTTTGAAGATTGAAATTAAAATAAGTTAATGAATGATATTTTAAACAAGTTTTTGCACATGTTATAACGGCTCTCAGTTATCAGTTTCACGTAAATTTGACTGTACCTGAGTTTTCACTGTCCTTATACTATAAATAATTATTAGATATTAATAAGCATATACTAGTATATTCATTAATCTACCTTTTATATATTAAATATATTTTTTATAATACATATATTTAATTTAATAAGCAAGAAAAAGAAAAAGAAAGACTGAAAGAGAATTGAGAAAAAGTCAAAAAATAAAAAATAGAAAGAGATGGTGATGTGACGAGTGGTGCTAGTAAATCGTGGTCCTACACTGGGTTTCATTTTCTTGGTTTAAAACCCAAGTTTAATCCACGATTTATGTATTATGTATGTGTCGCCCATGGTAATTTCTGCCACGTTTTTGTTTTATGGTTGCACCTAAATTGTGGTGTTTTTACGTATTATAGGTTCAGATTTTTAAATTTTATGATACAGGTTTCTAACCAACGATTTATTGATTCTTTTTCAGTAAATTAAATAAGTTGTGATGGTTTCATTTGTTTTATATTATTATAGTTTAAAACTTGATAAAAAGCCACAATTTATATAAAAGATGAGAAGATAAAATTGTAGTGAATTAAATTTTAGGATCGGATAATATAATAAATTTATTAATTACTTATTTAGATTAAATAAGTAAATTATTTCAATAAATATTATTTATCAAATAATTTTTTAATTTTTTTATTAGATAAATTAGTGTTCACATAAATTTGTTTATCACTAA
>NC_029786.2:880692-906275 GCF_000816755.2 Arachis ipaensis | reverse complement strand
CTAACATTTAAGTGTTTTGGGTGTTATGTCCAATACTTCTTATTTGTCAGGAATTAAAAAGAGCCGAAGGTTTTTAGGTTTTAATCAAGTTGGGTGGTGGGACAGTAGTAGTTTTTTTTTTAGAAGAATATAAACACTTTTATCGGATAAAAATGTTTGTTCAGTTTATTGTTGGTTTGGTTTTTCTTCATACTTAGGATGTGTTGAGATTTTGATTTTTCTTTTAAAAGAAAAAAATTGATGCTAAAGAAAAAGTGAATATCTATATAAGTCTTGTTTCTCTGTCTAAAAATTTTAATATATATCATTATTTCTATGTGTTCATGTAATTAAGAAGAGAGGTTAATAAATAATAATGTGTTCTATACTTTGATCCATAAACACTTACATAAATACAGGACATAATACGATACAGAACATGCAGACACGTGAAATTTAAAATTCTTATAAAACACATGACACTGCATATATATAAAATATAAAATATTTTAGCTTATTCTAAATAGTGGTTTTGAATAAATTTTTTTTATAGATATAATTAAAATTGATGATTTTTTAGTCTACTCTAAGTGTTTTCTGTTTCACTTTAGAACAATAATATTGAAGTGTTGATAAATAGTAAATACATCTTAAAAATCTAACTCAATATGAAATACATGAAGTAGATAATCTGATTTATATTTAAGTGTTACGTTTTTTGTATGTATATAGTCTTATGCATGTGGGGAACTAAGAAAGCTATGGTATATATGAATAAATAATGTCATTTTAAAAAGCAGGTGGGAAGCTAAGTACAAAAAAGGATAGATGTCCAA
Source organism: Arachis ipaensis (assembly GCF_000816755.2). Classification (NCBI taxonomy): domain Eukaryota; kingdom Viridiplantae; phylum Streptophyta; class Magnoliopsida; order Fabales; family Fabaceae; genus Arachis; species Arachis ipaensis. The sequence continues at coordinate 905,460 of NC_029786.2, read as the reverse complement.
ATTTTTTCCAATCAAGTTTTGATATTTAGCGATCAATAATATAGAATTTAATTTTGTTGGTGCATCTCCTTCCACCATGATAAAAAAAAAAAGAAAAAGAAATAACGTTCTTTTTGTCTTGACAGTATTTTGTTGTTGCATTTTTTTTTGTTATGGCAAAGAAGAAGAAGTGTCTCTTCTGTCATAACAAATAAGAAAATTAAAAACTTTGTTAAAATTTTCTGTTATTATCGAATTTTCGATGGCTATATCAGTATTTTTTGTTTACTGTGACATCACTTTTTTATATAGTTAAGTGATTTTGTCAAATTTTAAATTTTTTAAAGATTATTTTATACTATTTTATCAGAATCAAAATCTTTTAAATATTAATTTAGTATTTATTTTTTTTAGAGGAATATGACATTAATTTAATTTAATTATTGGTATCATATATTCTATGATCATTCTTTAATAATAAAGAAGAGAATAAACTAGCATTATTTGAAAAGATAGGAGAACTCTCATTTAACATAAAAAAATTTTATGTAAATAATTGAAAATATTTGTGCAAATACATATGAAGACAACATTTTAAAATTTGTATACAATGCAAACCAAGTCATCTATAAAGTCAAATGTTTAGTCAACCACAAAATTGATGCAGATGTGATTTACAAAAATATAAAGCTCTTAATACTTTACAATATTTTTTTCTTAGCAAATTCAAATGTTTTGTTCATAATTTTTTTTAAAAATTTTAAAATTCAATTGTAATGTTGCATAAAATTAAATAAGTTTATAGTTAAAATATGTTATGCTATCACAAGCAATTAGCAATTGTCCCAAGAAAATATAGATTTTTTTTTTCACTTTAAAATATTTAGTGAGGACCATAGTTTATCTAGACTTTATAACTAGGTACCGAATAATCTAACTTAAACTTAATAATAGTTAAAACTCGCCATTCTTCCCAATGAATGAGTTTAATTTAGAAGGTATGAAACTTAAAAATTATTCTCCCATGCCTAACATGCATTGCTAACTCCGCGACACCGTATTAATTCACAGAAACGAGTTAATGGTGTTTCACATAAATTTATAAATGTGATTTACCAATGAACATATAGCTTAGCTTACAAGGGTTTGTACCTACACAACTAATTAATTATTTTAGGTTCAAATTCTAGATGCTGACATGTTAAAATTCGAAAAAAAGTATTTTAAAAGCATCATTTAAGCAACTTCAAAAGTCGGATGTATCTAGCTGATGCTTCTGATGCTATTCGCTGCAAAGCTTTCCCGACCACTTTGTCAAAAGTAGCAATGAAGTGGTTCGATAGCCTTCCTCCGAGGTCGGTCACCAGTTTCGAGGACCTCTCACGAAAGTTTTTGATGAGATTCTCCATCCAGAAGGATAAAGTAAAACACGCACCAAGCCTCCTGGGAGTAAAACAGGAGGTCAGAGAACCTTTACGAGACTACATGAAAAGGTTCAACAAAGCGTGCTTGGAGATTCAAGACCTGCCCACAGAGGCAGTCATTATGGGGCTAGTAAATGGACTTAGAGAGGGTCCATTCTCCCAGTCCATATCAAAAAGACACCCCACCTCCTTGAGCGATGTACAAGAGAGAGCAGAAAAGTACATCAACATGGAGGAGAACGCCAGATTACGGGAGCCGAGCTGGCGACAGTGGCACCCTCACTTAGCAAAAGAGAAAGAGAGGGAGCCCAAGAAAAAAGAGGAGGTCGGCCCTGACAGGCCGAGGAGATATCACTCCTATACTCCTCTAAAAGTTTTCATAGTAGACGTATATAGAGAAATCTATAATACTGAAAGATTGCCGCCCCCTAGACCCATCAAAAACAAAAAGGGAGGAAGCCACGGCGACTACTGCGAGTACCATAAGGTGTATGGCCACTCAACAAATGATTGCTACGACCTTAAAAATGTGATAGAAAGGTTGGCCAGGGAAGGCCGACTTGATAGATATCTCATAGAAAGGTCGGACAATCATGAAAAAAGAAAACGAGATGATGAGGACAGAAGAGACCCACCACCACAAATCCCCGAGAGACACATACATATGATCTCTGGAGGATTTGCGGGAGGGGGACTCACTAAGTCATCTCGCAAAAGACACCTAAAGCAAGTTTACCAGGTCGGAGGCGAAGCGCCCGACCTCCCAACCATCTCTTTTACAAAAGAGGATGGGCAAGGAGTGATCCTTGGACATGACGATCCAGCGATGATAACCATGATCCTGGTGAATGCCCACCTCCACATATCCTTAGTAGACCAAGGAAGTTCAGCGGACATTCTTTTCAAGCCCGCGTTCGACAAACTAGGATTGGATGAAAAAGAATTAAGGGCTTACCCTGACACCCTGTACGGTTTGGGCGACACGCCAATAAAACCACTGGGATTCCTATCCCTCCACACGATCTTTGGAAGAGGGGAGAAATCCAAAACTCTGAGCGTAGACTTCATAGTCATCGATGTCGAGTCAGCATATAATGCCCTGATTGGCAGAGCTACCCTGAATCGGCTCGGAGCGGTGGTATCTACCCCCCACCTTTGTATGAAATTTGCAATATATGCGGGAATAGCAACGATACGGGGAGACCAGAAATTGGCAAGGAAATGCTACAATGAAAGCCTCAACCTGAGGGAAAAGGGCAGGGAAGTTCACACTATAGAACTCGGCGGAGTAAGAGCCAAAGAAGAGCTGCGGCCGCAACCAGGGGAAAAAACTGAAGAAATACAGGTCGGCAAGGAGGAAGGAAAAAATACCAACATAGGAGTCAGCCTAGAGGAAAACTTAAAGCATAAGTTGACAAAGCTCCTACGAGATAACTCCGACCTCTTTGCTTGGAAGGCCTCCGACATGCCAGGGATAGACTCCGAGCTCATGTCCCACAAGCTCTCAGTGTACCCTGGGTCACGACCTGTCCAGCAGCGAAGGCGTAAGCTCGGTCTAGAACGAGCTCAAGCGGTGGAGGAGCAAGTACAAGCACTCTTGGAAGCCGGCTTCATTAGAGAAGTCAAATATCCAACATGGCTAGCAAACATGGTGGTAGTCAAAAAACAAAACGGCAAGTGGAGGATGTGTGTTGATTACACCGACCTAAATAAGGCGTGTCCTAAAGACCCATATCCCCTTCCAAGCATTGACATTTTAGTAGACTCCAGCTCAGGGTATCAATACTTGTCGTTTATGGATGCCTACTCGGGATACAACTAAATCCCGATGTACAAGCCGGACCAAGAAAAGACATCATTCATCACGCCTAGAGTGAATTATTGCTACGTGGTCATGCCTTTTGGATTAAAAAACGCAGGGGCCACATACTAAAGGCTGATGAACAAGGTATTTGCTCAACACCTCGGGAATCTAATGGAAGTCTACGTGGACGATATGCTGGTAAAAACTAAGGAAGAGACCGGCCTCTTGACAGACCTCTCGCAAGTTTTTAACACCATAAGGCTACATGGGATGAGGCTAAATCTCGCAAAATATACCTTCGCGGTGGAGGCTGGAAAATTTCTAAGGTTTATGCTAACCCAAAGAGGGATCGAAACTAATCCCGACAAGTGCAAAGCCATCCTAGAAATGAAAAGTCCAACTTGCTTAAGAGAGGTCCAAAAATTGAATGGCCGACTTGCAGCCCTCTCCAGGTTCTTGGCCGGATCAGCATTAAGATCCCTTCCACTGTTCTCTCTACTACGAAAAGGATGCCAGTTCGAATGGACTCCAGAGTGCGAAGAAGCATTCCTAGGATTCAAAAGGTTCTTGAGCCAACCCCCAATCTTGACCCGACCTCTAATTGGGGAAGAGCTCGTCCTATATTTGTCCGTAGCAGACAAAGTTGTAGTATCAGCCCTGATACGAGAAGATGAGGCGGAACAACATCCTGTATACTTCACCAGCAAAGTTATACAAGGCCCTGAACTAAGGTACAATAAACTAGAGAAGTTTGCCTACTCCTTAGTAATAGCCTCACGAAGGCTACGGCCTTACTTCCAAGCTCACACAATTAGAGTCCAAACGAATCAACCCATGAAGCAAATCCTCCAAAAGACGGATGTTGCAGGGAGAATGGTACAATGGGCGATAGAGCTATTCGAGTTCGACTTGAAGTACGAGACCCGAACGACAATTAAAGCCCAATGCCTCACCGACTTCATAGCAGAATATGCAGGAGATCAGGAGATCATAGCAAGTGCACCGAACAGAAATACCTTAATTGCCGTCAACTTACCGGCAAGTGCATCGGGTCGTACCAAGTAATACCTTAGGTGAGTAAGAGTCGATCCCACGAGGATTGATGGATTAAGCAACAATAGCGTTTGATAGGATTAGTTAGACAAACAGAAAAGAGTGTTGATGTTCAAAAAGCATTAAACAGTAACTAAGAATATCAAAGACAGGCACGTAAATAAATTGAAAATAAAATATGGGAGAAAACAGTTAAGGCTTCAGAGTTATCTATTTTTCCGGATTAACTTTCCTTACTAACTATTTTAATTATGTAGGATTTAATTTATGGCAAACTATATGTGACTAGACCCTAATTCCTTAGACCTTTCTAGTCTCCTCTAAAATTCATCAACAGCCAATTCCTTGGTCAATTAATTCCAATTAGAGGGTGATGATTAAATTCCAGTTTATATGCCACAAAAACTCTAATTATCCAAAAATAAAAGGATTATATGTCACGTATCCCGTTAGATCCAAATAATTAAAATTTAGGAGAATATGTTTTCAAGCTGTTGTTCAAGTAAAGAGCTTTTCCAAGTTATACAAGAACTCAAATAGAAAGAGGGTCATACTTCCGTTCCACCCAAATTCATAAGATAAAGAGTGAAAACAATTCTTAAATTATAAATCCATGCATAAATTAAAATAGAAAAAGCAATAAAATTAATCCATAGAAATAGACAGAGCTCCTAACCTTAACAATGGAGGATTAGTTGCTCATGATTGAGAGGGAAAAATAAGGATTCAGGTAAAATGTACTCCGTTCCAATCTGATGGCATCAGATCCCCTTTTTATAACCAATCCTAATAAATTTAAAATCTAATATTTAAAATTAAACTTAAAATAATATCTTTTCCTAATTTAAGATTTGAATTTAAATTCGAATTAATTAACAAGTCTTCAACTGATGGGTGGGGACCACTTGATTTGTCCATTCTGCAGCTTCTAATCTGTGTTTTCTGGGCTGAAAACTGAGTTAAAACAGCCCAGAAATTACCCTCAGCGTTTTCTGTCAATTCTGCAGATCGCTCATGTGACGCGTCCGTGTCGTCCACGCGTTCGCGTCATTTGTGTAGATTCCAGTCCACGCATTCGCGTCAGGCACGCGATCGCGTCATTTCAATTTCCTCCATTCCGCGCGGTCGCATGAGCCATGCGTCTGCGTCGGTATTCGCTGGTCATCTCCTTGGCTTCTTCTCTTTCTCTGCAGAAACTTCATTAAATCCATCTGAATGCTACCTAAATTAAATAAAATTGCACAAAACTCAAAATAGCATCCATAGTGGCTAAAATATAATTAATTCTTAATTAAAATCAACAAATTAGATGCAAATTCACTAGGAAAAGATAGGAAAGATGCTCACGCATCAGGCGCCACCAACTCTGGCGCGGGACCTCGCCTTGACCTCACTCCATCACCACAGATAATGGAACTCAATTCACTGACTCAACCTTCAAAAGCCGAGTAGCCAGTATGAAGATTAAACACCAATTCACCTCGGTAGAACACCCACAAGCAAATGGACAAGCCGAGGCAGTGAATAAAGTTATACTGGCAGGATTGAAGAAAAGATTACAGGATGCAAAGGGAGCTTGGGCTGAAGAGCTCTCCCAAGTATTATGGGCCTATCGGACAACATCTCAGTCTGCCACAGGGGAAACACCCTTCCGACTTACCCAATAAGTCTAGCCCATTAATCTCCAGTTACCCATCGTAACAGTTACAATAGCTAATTATGGATTAACAGATTCATCATAAGTCAATTAATATGTTAATAAAAACTACAAAGAAACACAATAGCTAATTAACAACTAGTAAGCCACACAATAAAGCCAAATAGTAAATTCAATCCAGGTAAAAAAAAAAGACCCAATTCATTGCAAAAGTTAGTAGTAAGCCCAATTTATCACCAAAAACAAAGGTCCAACCCACTGCAAAATCTATAACCAAGCTCAAATCTACAATGTCTGAGAAGTGTGATCCACCAAAAAAAAAGGCTCTCAGAGACAAAATTGCAGCAACACATGCTAGGATGCCTTTAACAAGAGTAGCTGCTAATGATACTTTTAGAAAATCATCTACTAAAGAAAAAGGGCCTGAAACTATGACAGTGACATTGTCTAGTTTAAATAAATCATCAGATAATAATGAAAGTTATGATAGTGTGGTGGATGAACTATATAAGCCTAGATATGGCGAAGATTCTAGTGAAGAGGAAGAAGTGGTTGTGAAAAAATCAATAGGAAAGATCCCTCAAGTTAAGTTGAGGACTGCAACAGCTTCCAAGCTAATGCAAGAGAGGGGAACAATTATGGTTGAGGATGATGGTATAGTGTGTGTAGACTCGGCTTTAAAGATGATGAATTATTTTTTGATGATATTGCACCATATTCTGATGCTCGAGATGGAGCTTATGATGCATTTGATGGTAGAGACTCATGGCATTTGGAGGAAATGAAGACTTCTCCGAACTCTGAGAATGAGTTGGATAAGGTTAATTTAGATGAGGTCTTCCTAGCGTTCAAAAAGGGAGAAAGGTTTGGGTATCTGAAACTTGAGATATGAATGAAATTTAATACGAAGATGGAGTTCAAGAAGGTTGTGCGTGAGTATTGTATTCAAGAGAGAAGACAAATCTGGTTTAAAAAGAATGATAGTGTCAGGATGAGAGATGTGTGTAAGGTGGAGGAATGTGGTTAGGTTGTGTATGTTTTCGGAAACATTGAGGGCAATTACTGGCAGATCAAGACCTTCATGGATGATCACATATGCCCAAGGGCAGTGACGGACCCAGAAAAATTTAGTAGTGGGGGCAAAAATATAATAAAATTTAGGTATAGATATTTTTTTTTACTTCCCGTAATACCCAACAAGTTAAGAACTAATCCGTCCTAAATTTAAATTTCATTTAAGAGTCTGCAATTGGCCGGCAATGAGTTGCTACACATATGAGACATAATTCAAACCTCCAATACTTACTTAAGGGAACGACTAAACCGATCACTTGACCAATCCAAATTGGTTAGTTATATTTAAAATTTTAAGTTATAACTATCTATACATATTGATAAGAACTAGACATATACACACAATCAAAATAAAATATTTTTTTAACGTAAAACAAAAAAGAGTTATTTATATTTTATTTTGGGACAAACATAATATAACAAGTGGTATATATATAAGTATTAATTTTTTAAAAAAAATTTGTGGGGCAAATGCCCCCTCCTTTGTAAGTGTAGGTCCGTCGCTGTCCAAGGGAGACTAAGAATAAATTGGCTAATAGAAAGTGACTGGCTTGCAAATTGGTGAAAAAACTGAAAAAATATTCTAATCTTAAGCATTTTGAGACTGCACAGTATTTCAAGAGAAAATGTGACTTGGACTTGAACAAGTCCTCACTAACAAGGGCTCTAGGGAACGCAAGACCCATAGTTTATAGTGATGCTGCTGTCCAATATAGAATGATTAGGGATTACATATTGACATTGATTAAGAGTAATCCTAGCTCTACTATCCACATTGGTGTCCTACTTCATCCCAATTTTGATGAAAATCCAATATTTGAGAAGAAATACATTTGTCGGGAAGAATGAAAAAGAGAGTTCAAGACTGATTGCAGACCACTTATAAATTTAGATGGAGCATTTTTAAAAGCGTAGTATGGTGGTCAAATCCTATCTACTACTGGTCAAGATGCAAACAATCACATTTATGTGATTGCTTATGCAATTATTTCTATTGAAAACAAGAACAACTAAAAATGGTTCTTAAAACTGCTTCATGAAGACTTGGATCATTATAAAGAGTATGATTGGTGTTTTTATCTTAGACATGCAAAATGTATTGTTGTTAATTGTTATTATGTTAATTAAACATAGTCTACTGTGGTTGTTAATTAACATGTTAATTGACTTATGATAAATGTATTGATCTATAATTAGCTATTGTGATAATTGTAGTTGTTACTTACATTAGTTTTGATAGTTGTTAATTAGCTATCGTGATTTCTTGTAGTTGTTTATTAACATGTTAACTGACCTACTATGATGAATCTGTTAATCCATAATTAGATATTGTGATAATTGTAGTTTTTACTTAAGCATTAGTTTTGGTAGTTGTTAATTAGCTATTGTGTTTCTTTGTAGTTGTTTATTAACATATTAATCTGTTAATCTATAATTAGCTATTGTAACTGTTACGATGGGTAACTAGAGATTAATGGGTTGGACTTATTGGGTTGGCCCAATCGCTCGATGATGGAAGTCTCCGAGCAGGTTTGTGTATGGGAGCTTCCTTCCAACTTGTGTATGTGAGAGAATGGGGGGTGGTACTTGCAAAGACACTCCGATGCCTAAATTAGCAAGGGTCTAAGCAAGTTTAGAGAGTATTGGAACTTAGAGATACCTAAGGGGTGTCAGTGTATTTATAGTGGTGAACCAATAACCACCGTTGGAGTAGTTCCACCATTAAAGGGGGAATAACCGTCCCTTTATCTTAGGAAAGTTGGGATATGGCTCCTGGAAGTGGGTTGAGAGATTTTAGGGGCAGTTACTTATTTGAATGAGTGTTTATCTGCCAACTAATCTTCGTCTCCGACTTCTTTAAAGCAAGTCGTGGCAAGAACCGACTTCTCAGGGGAATGTCGGTGTAGGGTGAGGCGCAATCCTTTGGATTGGGCCTTTCATTTGGACCTGGGCCTTAGCGTCGGGTCAGGGTATGAACAGTGCCCCTACTCGAGCCCAATTTCTTTTAAGAGTTGGGGTCGAGTATTTTAACTCGGGAGCGTAGCCGACCTGATAAGGAACCGACATGGATTTTTAGAATCGACGTGTTTAAAAATTCTCAACAGTCGCGTCTAATAAAAACGTCGCGTCTGTTAGGAATTTGCGTATTCATACGCGGGGATCAGTTACATTGGGAACGGTGCCTCTCTTTATATGACGGCCTCCGTTTTTACCATTATGCCCCTAATATTTTATAAATACTTTCCCTCTCTTTCCTTGTTTCATTTCTAAAAACTTTTGCACTTCGTCTCCTCTGTTCGAAAGAAGCTCTTGTTTGGAGGAATTCCTCTCTCTCTGAACTCTCTAATGCCCCTATCCTTTTTCAAGCAAAGGTTAGCTTTTCTCTATTCTCTTTTTGCGAAGTGCTTTTATTTGCATGTTTTTATTTTAGAGAGGAGGGTTGGCTCGTAGGCTCCTAGTGACTCTGTTTGATTCCAGGCCCCTTAGAGACCTTTTTTTTTTATCTTTTTTCTTTTACCTTTGTAGGTTTCGCTATCCCTTTCTAGGAAAAAATGTCTTCTGTAGAAACCCTTGCTCAATGGGTGATGTCACGGTTCTGGGGGAAGAACCTTTTGTAGATACTAACTTCATCACCAACCTTCGCACCCGCCATAGAATTTGTGCTTCTGATGAGGATAAGCCGAAGTATGAGTTGGTTGCCTCGGGTCCGGAAGACCGGGTTTGCTTCGGGAGGGCTTCTGATGAGGACCCCCCTTTCTTTTTTATGTATGAGAGTTTTTCACTTGACTGGGGGTGCTTCTGCCCTTTTCTGCTTTTGAGGTTTCTGTTTTGCATCACTGCCGAGTTGCTCCTACTCAGCTTCACCCCAATTCTTGGGGTTTTTTGAAAGTTTATCAGCTTATCAGTCAGGCTTTAGAGTTTTCGACTTCTCTGAGGATTTTCTTTTATCTATTTCACATGACTAAGCCCTTCAGTGGGCAAAATAATAAACAACAGTGGGTGTCTTTCTGAGCTATTCAAGGTCGGAGGGTCATCAATCTTTTTGACGAGTCCTTCCATGACTTCAAAAATTTCTTTTTCAAAGTTCAAGCTGTAGAGGGTTACCACCCCTTTTTCCTGGATGAGAATTCTTCTCGGCTTTCCCCTGTACTGGCTAGAGGCCTCTCCTTATGAAAAATATAGTTTGGATGATTTGGATGAGGTAGAGGCAGCTGTTGTGGGGTTCCTCCGAGAAGTATGGGGGAGAGCCCCTTACCTGGACACAAAAAAGTTTCTCCAGGGGTCTCCGACCTTTGTCCAGGCTCAACTAGGTAGCTTTTTATTTATTTGTCATGTTTTCCGACCTGATGGTCACCCGAGTTGTTTTCTCTGACTTGTTTTACTGACTTTGGCTCCCTAATTGTTTTTGCAGAGATGGCGAAGAAGAATTCCAGGGAGTCTTACCAGAGAGTTCAGGAGGCCAAGGCGAGGTCCCGCGCCAGAGTTGGCAGCGTCAGGGTAGCTGGTCCTTCCCTTCCTACCCCTCCTCCCTCTTCTCACAACTTGGGGACCCCCACCCAACCTATCGTCATCTCCTCCTCAGCCTCTTCTCTGTCGTTCCCTCCTCCCCGACCTTCCCCTGAGCCAGAAAAGAAGAAGCGCAATACTTTAGAGTCTAGCTCTTCTTTTGAAGGTGAGGCCAAGGCGGATGCGCCTCAGTTTGTTCGAAAGCACATCTATCCTCATACTCGTATAAGTATGGATGATGCTTCCGTTCGGAATCACCTTAATGTTCTGGTTCAGGGGAGTGTCAGGGCGGCGGGGATGTGCACTAAGCTTCTGGATATTTTTGAGAAGACTCCCCTTAGCTCTTTGGGTTCGTCCCTGAGGGTTGAGGAGCTGGAGGGGAGAATTCTCTTATATCAAGAAGGGGAGAAGATGCTGAAGGAGGAGGTCGCCAAGTTGAAGGAGGAGAGGGATGGCCTCTAGGAGAGGGAGAAGAAGTTGCGGGCCCAGTGCTCCATGGCGGAGGGCCTAAGGTTGAAGGTGGAGGAAAGTTATACGAGCTTGTTCGAGGACCTTGTGGATGTGAAGAAGGATTTGGTGAGATCTCGGGATGCCTATGCGGATCTGGAGGACTCCATTGCTGACGGGGCCGAAGAGGCATGGAAGATCTTCAAAGAACAGGTCGGGGTTTTTGCTCCCGACCTGGATCTCTCTCCTTTGGATCCGGATAAGATAGTGGTTGACGGGGACATCGTTTCTCCTCCCCGACCTATTTCCGAATCCGAGTTGAAGACTCGGGGGCAAAGGATCATGGAGTCCCCTCCCCGACCGAAAGATGCCCCGAGTTCTTCGAAGGCTCCTGCGACTCCCGCTCCGTCTTCCATGGATATGACTCCGACCTCTCTTCCTGGTCCTGATGGTGCTCCGACTACTCTTCCTGTCTTTGGTGATGCTCCGACTACTCTTCCTGGCTCTGGTGGTGACGTCCTTCCTAACTAAAGATTTATTGTGGCTATATGGGGGCCTGGCCTGTGGGTCTCCCCTTTTTTAAACTATTTATTTTTATGCTGTGGTGATATTTTGCTGACATTTTCTTGGCCTTTTATGGTCGTAAACAAAATATTAAAAATACCCTTTTTTGGATAAGGGTTTAGGTTATCTTTCGTTGTCTGTTGTGTGCATGCCTTCCTGTTTTAGGTTTTGAAAAACCTTTTTGATCTTTCCTTTGGAAAAAACCTTTTCCTTGGCTGACTATCCTTTCTTCTCAGTTTTTCTTAAATTTTTCTTGAGGACTTGGGACAGCCTTTGCCTTGGTATTTTCAATAGGTTTTCTTGTCTCTTTTTGGTATTCCTGGTGCTCAATTTCTCTATTGAGTTTTTATGAGTTAGGTTATTTTTGCGATACATTTCTTTGCTTCTCGGTTTTTTCGACTTGCAGGTCGAATGATTTCCGAGTTTGGCACGATCTACTTTTATAACCTCTTTACACCAACTTGTACCTCGTCGTTTTATCCTGACGACCATCTAGGTCGGTTCATGGGATTTTCACGCTTTGTCGAGCTTAAGTCGGCACGTTTCGTAGAAAGAAAGAAAAAGCGAGAAGGAATTTATAAGAGATAGAATTTATAAGAGATATTGTGGAAAGATCTTTATTTATTTGTAAAGGTACTTTGTTGCTGCTAAGGGTTTCTGACAATTTGTAATCCCTTAGCCTCCACTTTGATGCCTCGTTAAAAACCCCCTTCCAGGAAAAACCCTTTCTTTTGGGAAAAAAACCGTGAAGTTGGGAAAAGAGTACATCAGGGAGTGGAGTTTAACTATAGTACCTTTTCATATTACAGTCATACCATGACCTAGGTAGCTCGGCGCCGTTTAAGTTGGTCACCTTATAATAGCCTTTTCCTAGGACTTCGCTAACTTTGTATGTTCCCTTCCAATTAGCAGCGAGCTTTCCTTCCCCTGATTTATTGACTCCAATGTCGTTCCTGATTAGGATTAAGTCATTTGGGGCAAAGCTTCTTCGAATGAATTTTTTGTTGTACCTTGTAGTCATCCTTTGCTTTAATGCTGCTTCTCTTATCTGGGCTTGTTCTCGGATTTCAGGGAGCAGTTCGAGTTCTTCTTTGTGCCCTCGCGTGCTCTCGACCTCATCGTAGAGGATTACCCTTGGACTTTGTTCGTTGATTTCCACTGGTATCATGGCTTCCACGCCATAGGTAAGTCGGAAGGGTGTTTCCCCTGTGGCAGACTGAGATGTTGTCCGATAGGCCCATAATACTTGGGAGAGCTCTTCAGCCCAAGCTCCCTTTGCATCCTGTAATCTTTTCTTCAATCCTGCCAGTATAACTTTATTCACTGCCTCGGCTTGTCCATTTGCTTGTGGGTGTTCTACCGAGGTGAATTGGTGTTTAATCTTCATACTGGCTACTCCGTACCTGGTGATGATATTTTTGTAGCGGAACCTCCAGCTTCTTTGTGCGGTGATGGTGGCTAAGGGTTCTGCTTCTATCCACTTTGTGAAGTAGTCTATTCCCACCATTAAGTATTTTACTTGTCCTGGGGCTTGGGAAAAAGGTCCTAATAGGTCCATCCCCCATTTTGCAAAAGGCCACGAAGAAGTTATACTGATGAGCTCCTCAGGGGGAGCCACGTGGAAATTTGTGTGCATTTGGCATGGCTGGCACTTCTTCACGAATTCTGTGGCATCCTTTTGCAAGGTCGGCCAGTAGAACCCAGCTCGGATTACCTTTCTGGCTAGCGACCTGGCTCCAAGATGGTTTCCGAAAATCCCATTATGAACCTCCTCTAGCACTTCAGTGATCCTTGAGGTTGGAACGCACTTCAACAATGGTGTTGATATTCCTCTTTTATAGAGGATATTTTTTACCAGAGTGTAGTATTGTGCTTCCCTCTGGATTTTCTTGGCCTCTTTTTCCTCTTTGGGGAGGATGTCAAATTTTAAGTATTCAACTAGGGGATTCATCTACCCGAGGTTCAACCCGGTAACTTCAAGGACATCTTGTTTGGCCTCTATTTTAGCTACAGAGGGTTCTTGGAGAGTTTTCTGGATCAAACTTCTATTATTCCCTCCTGGTTTGGTACTTGCTAACCTGGAGGGGGTGTCTGCTCTGATGTTGAGATCCCGAGTTATGTGCTTTATCTTGGTTTCTTCAAAACGCCCGAGATGTTCCAAGGTTTTGTCCAAGTATCTCCTCATATTTGGGTCTTTGGCCTGATACTCTCCATTTATTTAGGAGGTCACCACCTGAGAGTCGCTAAATATCATCACTTTTGTTGCACCGACTTCCTCTGCCAACTTTAATCCTGCAATCAAGGCTTCATACTCTGCCTGATTATTGGAGGCTGGGAATTCAAATTTGAGGGAAACCTCTAGCTGTGTTCCTCCTTCATTGACCAGTATTATGTCTGCACCGCTTCCTGTCTTGTTTGAGGATCCATCCACATATAGTTCCCATGTAGTTGGTTTTTCTTCCTGATCTCCTGCATATTCTGCTATGAAGTCGACGAGGCATTGGGCTTTAATTGCCGTCCGGGTCTCGTACTTCAAGTCGAACTCGAATAGCTCTATCGCCCATTGTACCATTCTCCCTGAAACATCCGTCTTTTGGAGGATTTGCTTCATGGGTTGATTCGTTTGGACTCTTATTGTGTGAGCTTGGAAGTAAGGCCGTAGCCTTCGTGAGGCTATTACTAAGGAGTAGGCAAACTTCTCTAGTTTATTGTACCTTAGTTCAGGGCCTGTATAACTTTGCTGGTGAAGTATACAGGATGCTGTTCCGCCTCATCTTCTCGTATCAGGGCTGATGCTACAGCTTTGTCTGCTACGGACAAATATAGGACAAGCTCTTTCCCAATTAGAGGTCGGGTCAAGATTGGGGGTTAGCTCAAGAACCTTTTGAATCTTTGGAATGCTTCTTCGCACTCTGGAGTCCATTGAAACTGGCATCCTTTTCCTAGTAAAGAGAACAGTGGAAGGGATCTTAATGCTGATCCGGCCAAGAACCTGGAGAGGGCTGCAAGTCGGCCATTCAATTTTTGGACCTCTCTTAAGCAAGTTGGACTTTTCATTTCTAGGATGGCTTTATACTTGTCGGGATTAGTTTCGATCCCTCTTTGGGTTAGCATAAACCCTAGAAATTTTCCAGCCTCCACCGCAAAGGTACATTTTGCGGGATTTAGCCTCATCCCATGTAGCCTTATGGTGTTAAAAACTTGCGAGAGGTCTGTCAAGAGGCCGGTCTCTTCCTTAGTTTTCACCAGCATATCGTCCACGTAGACTTCCATTAGATTCCCGAGGTGTGGAGCAAATATCTTGTTCATCAGCCTTTGGTATGTGGCCCCTGCATTTTTTAATCCAAAAGGCATGACCACGTAGAAATAATTCGCTCTAGGCGTGATGAATGATGTCTTTTCTTGGTCCGGCTTGTACATCGGGATTTGGTTGTATCCCGAGTAGACATCCATAAATGACAAGTATTGATACCCTAAGCTGGAGTCTACTAAAGTGTCAATGCTTGGAAGGAGATATGGGTCTCTAGGACACGCCTTATTCAGGTCGGTGTAATCAACACACATCCTCCACTTGCCGTTTTATTTTTTGACTACCACCACGTTTGCTAGCCATGTTGGATATTTAACTTCTCTAATGAAGCCGGCTTCTAAGAGCGCTTGTACTTGCTCCTCCACCGCTTGAGCTCGTTCTGGACCGAGCTTACGCCTTCGCTGCTGGACAGGTCGTGACCCAGGGTACACTGAGAGCTTGTGGGACATGAGCTCGGAGTCTATCCCTGGCATATCAGAGGCCTTCCAGGCAAAGAGGTCGGAGTTATCTCGTAGGAGCTTTGTCAACTTATGCTTTAAGTTTTCCTCTAGGCTGGCTCCTATGTTGGTATTTTTTCCTTCCTCCTTGCCGACTTGTATTTCTTTAGTTTTTTCCCCTGGTTGCGGCCGCAGCTCTTCTTTGGCTCTTTCTCCGCCGAGTTCTATAGTGTGAACTTCCCTGCCCTTTCCCCTCAGGTTGAGGCTTTTATTGTAGCATTTCCTTGCCAATTTCTGGTCTCCCCATATCGTTGCTATTCCCGCATATGTTGAAAATTTCATGCAAATGTGTGGGGTAGATACCACCGCTCCGATCCGATTCAGGGTAGCTCTGCCAATCAGGGCATTATATGCTGACCCGACATCGATGACTATGAAGTCTACGCTTAGAGTTTTGGATTTCTCCCCTCTTCCAAAGATCGTGTGGAGGGATAGGAATCCTAGTGGTTTTATTGGCGTGTCGCCCAAACCGTACAGGGTGTCAGGGTAAGCCCTTAATTCTTTTTCATCCAATCCTAGTTTGTCGAACGCGGGCTTGAAAAGAATGTTCGCTGAACTTCCTTGGTCTACTAAGGTTCTGTGGAGGTGGGCATTCGCCAGGATCATGGTTATCACCACTGGATCGTCATGTCCAGGGATCACTCCTTGCCCATCCTCTTTTGTAAAAGAGATGGTTGGGAGGTCGGGCGCTTCGCCTCCGACCTGGTAAACTTGCTTTAGGTGTCTTTTGCGAGATGACTTAGTGAATCCCCCTCCCGCAAATCCTCCAGAGATCATATGTATGTGTCTATCGGGGGTTTGTGGTGGTGGGTCTCTTCTGTCCTCATCATCTCGTTTTCTTTTTCCATGATTGTCCGACCTTTCTATGAGATATCTATCAAGTCGGCCTTCCTTGGCCAACCTTTCTATCACATTTTTAAGGTCGTAGCAATCATTTGTTGAGTGGCCATACACCTTATGGTACTCGCAGTAGTCGCCGTGGCTTCCTCCCTTTTTGTTTTTGATGGGTCTAGGGGGCGGCAATCTTTCAGTATTATAGATTTCTCTATATACGTCTACTATGAAAACTTTTAGAGGAGTATAGGAGTGATATCTCCTTGGCCTGTCGGGGCCGACCTCCTCTTTTTTCTTGGGCTCCCTCTCTTTCTCTTTTGCTAAGTGAGGGTGCCACTGTCGCCAGCTCGGCTCCCGTAATCTGGCGTTCTCCTCCATGTTGATGTACTTTTCTGCTCTCTCTTGTACATCGCTCAAGGAGGTGGGGTGTCTTTTTGATATGGAATGGGAGAATGGACCCTCTCTAAGTCCATTTACTAGCCCCATGATGACTGCCTCTGTGGGCAGGTCTTGAATCTCCAAGCACGCTTTGTTGAACCTTTTCATGTAGTCTCGTAAAGGTTCTCCGACCTCCTGTTTTACTCCCAGGAGGCTTGGTGCGTGTTTTACTTTATCCTTCTGGATGGAGAATCTCATAAAAAACTTTCGTGAGAGGTCCTCGAAACTGGTGACCGACCTCGGAGGAAGGCTATCGAACCACTTCATTGCTACTTTTGACAAAGTGGTCGGGAAAGCTTTGCAGCGAGTAGCATCAGAAGCATCAGCCAGATACATCCGACTTTTGAAGTTGCTTAAATGATGCTTTGGGTCGGTGGTTCCATCATAGAGGTTCATATCAGAGCTTTTGAAGTTTCTTGGAACTTTTGCCTTCATTATGTCCTCGCTGAACGGATCTTCTCCTCCCAAGGGCAATTCTTCTCGGTCGCCGCGGAAGTTCTGACTTTTAAGGGAGGATTCTAGCTATAAGAGTTTTTCTTCTAACTCTTTTCGCCGTTCTATTTCTTCCCTTAGTTTTCTCTCCGCCTCTCGTTGTCGTTCAATTTCCTGTTCTAGACGGTCTTGGTGACCGTGGACCAACCCCATTATTTCCGTCGCATGGGGCGGCCCTTCCTTTCCTGACCCGCGTCCCTCCGAGGAGTTTACCTTTGGGTTTTTTAGCCCCGAGGTGCCTTCTCTGTGTTGGTCGTTGGCCTCCTGGTGGAGGGTCAGGTCCGCGTCATTATTTCCGGTGTCCAGATTTTCCTGCTCTGAGTCGGACGCCGTATGACCATCTTCTGGTGAATTATCCGTCATTATGGAATGATCTCTCGGGTCCTCGGCAACGGCACCAATGTTACGATGGGTAACCGGAGATTAATGGGTTGGACTTATTGGGTTGGCCCAATCGCTCGATGATGGAAGTCTCCGAGCAGGTTTGCGTATGAGAGCTTCCTTCCAACTTGTGTATGTGAGAGAATGGGGGTGGTACCTGCAAAGACACTCCGATGCCTAAATCAGCAAAGGTCTAAGCAAGTTTAGAGAGTATTGGAACTTACAGATACTTGAGGGGTGTCAGTGTATTTATAGTGGTGAACTAATAACCACCGTTGGAGTAGTTCCACCATTAAAGGGGGAATAACCGTCCCTTTATCTTAGGGAAGTTGGGATATGGCTCCTGGAAGTGGGTTAAGAGATTTTAGGGGCAGTTACTTATTTGAATGAGTGTTTATCTGCCAACTAATCTTCGTCCCCGACTTCTTTAGAGCAAGTCGTGGCAAGAACCGACTTCTCAGGGGAAGGTCGGTATAGGGTGAGGCGCAATCCTTTAAATTGGGCCTTTCATTTGGACCTGAGCTTTAGCGTCGGGTCAATGTATGAACAGTAACAATTGTAGTTGTTACTTATCATTAGTTTTGGTGGTTGTTAATTAGATCTTGCGATTTTTTGTAGTTGTTCATCGACTTAAACCTTACATTTGATGTTTTTGTTATTCATTCTTTACCTTTGAGATGTGCATTAAAATTATTTATTGTTCTTGTTCTTCTAGCCTTTATACTGCTGCAATGTTATTCTTTGTTTCTAATAAGAGGAGTGTCATAGGGACTATCTCAACTATTTGTTTACACTGAACAGGAATCAATTTGTTGTCTCTTATATAATTTTAGGGTCTATTGGACCTCATTCCTATAATTCGGGAAGTGTGTGGTATTTATGGAGGAATTTCAACAAGTAATGAAAAAACAATGAACTTAGAGAGTTGTTATGGGAGTGAACAAGGTCTACTACCCAAGCAATATTCATTGAAGGGATGAAAAAAAATAGAAAAACTCAGTAAGGATGCGTGAACATATGTGAGCAAATGACCAAGAAATTCATGGAGAAGGGCCTTTTTCAATAATTTTCTTAAAAGAGACAATATCTACAATAATATCTATGAAGTCTGTCTCATAGTTTTGCTACCATAGAAATTACAAGCTCTTTTGACTACTATATATAAGATATGTTATTAACTTCTCTTCTTAATTGTATGAACACAAATTTCTTATATTCACTTTTTTTTTTTTTTAACATCAATTTAAGAAAAAGAAGTATTCAAAATCTCAAAATATCCGAAGTACGAAGAACTTACAAACCAAACCAAAAACACTACTTAATTAAAGCATCAACTTGATTCATTTTTTTAACTATATAATAGATGGAGCTTAATAATCATTACCCCACCTTATTGTGAGAATTACAAGAAGCTTTGATTAAAACATGAAACACACGATAGTAATTTCTCCTTAGTACATACGTATTTTTTTATTACTTAATCAATTCATTCTCTTCCATTATGAATAAGATGTGGCTAATGATAAAGAAGAGAATGAATCAATTCAAGCCTGAAAGCCTGAGTTAGACCCTGTCAAAGGACTTGGATCAAGAGTTGCATAAGTGAGTAATTCAGTGCTTGACATCAAAAGCTTCATTTTCTCTTCATCCAAGGTAATCCAAGCTTCTATACCATCTTTGAACTTAGTATCAACCAAGATTAACATATTCGTTAACACTGAAATACTTTCTATACCAATACTACTCACCCACATAGGTTTTCCCCATCCAAAATCAGCATCATAGAATCCAAAGTTACACCAACTACTAATAGCTAATATTTCCAATGCCTTATCACCCTTATTATCAGACCATGTTTCACCGCTAATTTTCCTAAGAGCATTTTCCATGATTGAACTCCCTTCCTCTTCACTTTGCAACCTTGCAACAAAATCCTTATCAACTTCTTCAATTGACTTCTTCACTTTATTCACTAACTCATTCAAATTCAGCTCATGCTCACTCGTGTGTTCTGAAGTTGCCAACCATAGAAAATTCCCTATAGAATTCTCAGGATGTAGAGACTCTGGCATTCTTCGGCGAAGGTTCACCGTGTTAATCAGTATAGAAGGACTTTGAGTTCCAAATTGATCCTTGGATGCGGCCATGAAATACTTCCAGAACAATGCAGAAACTGTCTGAACACGTGAAGGAGTATTAGGAGGATTCTTCAATGGGTCAGATGAAGATGTTGCCACTATTTGAGCCTTGAGGGTAGCAATAGCTGAATTTTTGAACAAAAACCTCCTTGTGACCCATTTTTCTTTCCTAAAAATGGAACCCCATGTTTTCCTTGACAAGTTTCTGAAATGTGAAGTACTTGTAGGGAACAGCGAACTTGTAGCAAAGTTTGGTTCTGTCATAAGTTCTGAATTGCAGTTGTAGCCGGCTCTTTCTGTCCATGCCTTCAGGAAGGTGTCAATTGAATCACCATCAGCGATCCTATGAGAAATGCGAAATCCAATTGCAATTCCACCACAATCAAAGATATTAACTTGAATGTTAATCACATGAGCTCCTGTCATTGTTTTTTCAAAGTTTGGAGTAGTTGGAATAAACTTGTTCAATGAATTCAAATCAGGCTTTTTTAGAAACTTTGAAATAGAACAATTCACTTTGACTACTACAAAGTTAGCACCTTCATCATTGCAATCAATGGACAAATCATCTTTGATCTTTCCAGCAAAAGGGTAGAATTGTGTTAGTGTTTCAGATAATGATTGTTTAAGCAACTCTAATCTCTCAGAAAATTCAAAGGGATTTTGTGAGGTGTAGAATAGGATGATTGTTGCATGAGGAAAAGGAACAAGTTGATCTAAAAAGGAGTGTTTGAAGGTTTTTAAGTGAGAGGGTGTGGGAGATGAAGGTTTAATATTTTCTTTAGAAATGATTTCAACTTTAACTTCTTCCATTGTTTAGCTAAAATAATCAGCTCTATATAGCTTATGAAGAGATTGAGAAGGAAAGTTATATTGTAGTTGTGCATTTTAATCTGGTTAATATGTCTATATATAGAGCATTAGACCCTTTTATTTTTTTTAGAGAAACTTATCATCACGTGATCATATATGAATATAATTTAAAGCATGCATGTTTTCTTTCTTTTGTTAGGTAATTTTTTTTTTTATGGAAAAGTATAAGGAGCCAATGGAATATTTATACCATGTGTACAATGGAGGTTTAGGGAGTATTAGAGATAAAATCATTAATGTTACCTTTTCTCATTAGCTGAAACTTTTGAGATGAGTCGTATCATAACATGGTATTAGAGCCTTAGATCCGAAAGGTTAAGGGTTCAATTCTTGGTGAACTCCAAAATCAATTTAAGTTTTTAGGAAGATGTTTATTATCACTAGTACTCGGATGGTTATTCTAGATAGTATGGGAATGTTCATTTTTATAACTCAATAACCCATTATACACATTGTACAAATAATCCATTATCTCCCTAGCGGGATCCTTTTTTTTTTTATAGGGAGCCACTTAGATAAAGACGCTTAAAACGTATTTTTTAAAGATATTTTTAAGTAATTAAAATTCAATGCATATAATTGATTAAATTATGTTATTTTTATCAAAATTAGATCAGATAAACTGATTTGGCCAAAAAATTAATAAACAAAATTATTTTTTGTGTATTGTATTTAGATACAACGGACAAGACACTAATATAATGTCCTGTATTATGGGGTTAGTATTTAGGATTTTTAAAATTTAAAAAATATATAATAAAAATATTTTAGTAATTTTCTATAATAACGTTATTGTAGTCATTTTTTATAAAAAAGAATATTAATTTAAATCGATTCAAGATTTGGTTTATTGATTTTTTGATCAAATCAATTTATATAATCTAATTTTGACAAAAATAATATAGTTTAATTAATTATATGTATTAAATTTTAGTTAATAACAAACATCTTTAAAAAAAGATGTTTTAACCATCTTTATCGGAGTATCTCTTTTTTATATATGAACGCTATAAAGATTAATTTGTCACACTTATTTAAATAGATGAATGAACTCAATTTGATTAATTAGTACATACATTCTCTTATTAAATAAAGAAAATTTCACTCGAATTAGATTAGACTATTAATTTACTCAAAAATATTAGGAGACAACAGAAAATAAACATAAAGTAATTTAAACTTACCTTATTTTGCATTTTCTAATGATTGCTAGAATAAACGAGTAATATTAGATACAAAATACTATTTATACACTAAAATAAGTCATATATATGTGTATAAATATATATGTTATTTAATTTATATTTAATGTATATTTTATATTTTAATATATATTTTATATTAGAATAATTATATTAAATATAATAAATGTATAATTATAAATATTATATGTACAAATTTAAATTTTATTCCTCTAAAAAAAATAAATACTAAATTAATATTTAAAAGATTTTGATTCTGATAAAATAGTATAAAATAATCTTTAAAAAATTTAAAATTTGACAAAATTACTTAACTATATAAAAAAGTGACGTCACAATAAACAAAAAATGCTGATATACCCATCAAAAATTCGATGATAACAGAAAATTTTAACAAAATTTTTAATTTTCTTATTTGTCATGGCAGAAGAGATGCTTCTTCTTCTTTGCCATAGCAAAAAAAAATGCAGCAACGAAATACTGTCATGACGAAGAAAATGCTATTTTCTTTTTTTTTTTTTATCATGGTGGAAGGAGATGCACCAACGAGATTAAATTCTATATTATTGATCGCTAAATATCAAAACTTGATTGGAAAAAATTTGGACATCTATCCTTTTTTGTACTTAGCCTCCCACCTGCTTTTTAAAATGACATTATTTATTCATACCATAGCTTTCTTAGTTCTCTTCAACTTCCCCACATGCATGAGACTATATACATACAAAAAACGTAACACTTAAATATAAATCAGATTATCTACTTCATGTATTTCATATTGAGTTAGATTTTTAAGATGTATTTACTATTTATCAACACTTCAATATTATTGTTCTAAAGTGAAACAGAAAACACTTAGAGTAGACTAAAAAATCATCAATTTTAATTATATCTATAAAAAAAATTTATTCAAAACCACTATTTAGAGTAAGCTAAAATATTTTATATTTTATATATATGCAGTATCGTGTTTTATAAGAAATTTAAATTTCACGTGTCTGCGTGTTTTGTATCGTATTATGTCATGTATTTATGCAAGTGTTTATGGATCAAAATATAAAACACATTATTATTTATTAACCTCTCTTTTCTTAATTACATGAACACATAAAAATAATGATATATATTAAAATTTTTAGACAGAGAAACAAGACTTATATAGATATTCACTTTTTCTTTAGCATCAATTTTTTTCTTTTAAAAGAAAAATCAAAATCTCAACATATCCTAAGTATGAAGAAAAACTAAACCAACAATAAACTGAACAAACATTTCTATCCGATAAAAGTGTTCATATTCTTCTAAAAAACCTACTACTGTCCCACCACCCAACTTAATTAAAACCTTCGGCTCTTTTAATTCCTGACAAATAAGAAGTACTGGACATAACACCCAAAACACTTAAATGTTAAACATCAAATGGATTCATTTTTCTTTACTATACAATAAATGGAGCTTAATAATATGCCCCACCTAATTATGAAAAGGGTAAAATATAATTTTTGTTTTTAAAGTTTAATAAAAATTTTAAAAATATCCCTAAGTTTTATTTTGTTTTAATTTTGTCTCAAAAGTTTTCGATTTGCATCAAATATACTCTCGACGGCTAAATTTTCAAAAAAATTTAAGACCAATCTAACAATAATACATGAAAATTATGCTTGATTTGCTTATATTGAGGGTTGTTCTTATGAAATTGTTGTTGAATTGGTCTTAAATTTTTTGAAAAATTAGCCGTCAGGGGTATATTTGATGCAAATCGAAAACTTTCGGGACAAAATTGAAACAAAATAAAACTTAGGGATATTTTTAAAACTTTTGTAAAATTTTAGGACAAAAAATATACTTTACTTTTATGAAAATTACAAGATGTTTTGACTAATACATAAAACACATTATAAAATAATTTCTCTTAAGTGCACGAGCTGAGATAAAGTACATAGGTGTTTTTTTTTTTTTTAAATTCTTACAATATAGGTTCCACATTTTATTTAATGGCTAATGATAATAGAAAAAATAAATCGATTCAAGTCTATATAACTTTGAGTTAGACATTGCCAAAGGACTTGGATCAAGAGTAGCATAATTGAGCAATTCAGTGAATAACTCCAAATTAAATGCTTCATATTCATCTCATCCAAGGTTAACCCAAGCCTCTATACCATCTTTGAATTTGGTATCAACCAAAGTTATCATATTGGTAAAAACATAAGTACTCTTTAAACCAATAGTAGTATGATTATATTAGATATAATAAGTGTTTAATTATGAATATTATATGCAACAACAGATTTAGAAATTTTAATATAAAGGACCAAACTTTACATAAACTTTTTATTTATCTCTTTGTGTATTATATTTTTCACTATATAAAAGCATTTTGACTCATGATATGAACTCATTGGATTCTTAAAAGAAAAAAAGGTTTATGAACATATAAAATTAGAAAAAAAAGTATTTTTTATAAGAAAAATATATTTAAAATACGCAATGTGATTATCATAACATAAATCATTATTAATCTCTTATATAACAATATAAATGTTAAATATATTAATATTTTAATATTATTATAAAATAAATGAATTTTTAAAAAATGGCTATATATAGAAATAAGTATATAGAAACTAATTTAAAAGATTATAAAAATTTAAATGTATAATATTAAATCAGTTAAGTGAAAATATTAGTGAATAAAACAATAATAATTTGAACCTAAAATAATTAATTAGTTGTGTAGGTACAAATCCTTGTAAGCTAAGCTATATGTTCATTGGTAAATCACGTTTATAAGTTTATGTGAAACACCATTAACTGCTTTCTGTAAACTAATTAATATGGTGTCGCGGAGTTAGCAATGCATGTTAGGCATGGGAAAATAATTTTTAACTTTTATACTTATACTAAATTAAACTCATTCATTGGGAAGAACGACGAGTTTTAACTATTATTAAGTTTAAGGTAAGTTATTTGGTCCCCAATTATAAAGTCTAGATAAACTATGGTCCTCACTCTTAGTCAAAAATAAAAAAATTAGACAAATTAATTTCTACTATTATTTAATAAAGTTATAAAAATTATTAAGCATTTGCTC
>NC_029786.2:874491-880633 GCF_000816755.2 Arachis ipaensis | reverse complement strand
TAATTTAGGTGCAACCATAAAACAAAAACGTGGCAGAAATTACCATGGGCAACACGGAGGAGATAGAGTCGGTGGAGTATTTATTTCTTCTATGTGAATTAACATGGCAGGTGTGGTGTAGTTGATTGAGGTCTTTTGGTGAAGTTTGGTCTATTCTTAGAACCATAAGGAACTGTTTGAGAGGTGGATTGGTAAGCATAAGCCGAAACAAGATCAGAAGAAGTGGTTGACGGGGTTCTTTGCAGTTATTTAAAACATTTGGGTGAAACGTAATGCTAGGATTTTCAATAATCAGAAAACAGGTGTTGAGTTCGTAATAAGGAAAACGATTCTGAGCTACAAAGAATGGATCGAGAGTGATCTTTTTGGTGGTTGAAGGCATTGCCGGAAGTTACAAGGATTTTATGTATTTTTATGTAGTACTTGTTGTTTAGTTCGTTTGCTCCACATTAGTGTGTTGAGCTTATTTTGGTTAAAAAAAATATATTCTAGAAGCCCGATGAAGGATTAAGCTCAAAAACAGAGTTCGAATATACAATTATTTTCATAAAAAGTTAATTGAGTTATGTTAAGTAACTAATGACTTTCTTAAACAACATGAACAACAGGCTCTAAAATTGGCCAAATTCAAATAAAATATACTACACTCTAAATTACTCACATAAATCTTAATATTAGAATAAGCATCCGCACACCTAGTGAATTAAACTTTTGATATATCTATTATTCACATTGTTTAATATTTTCATTGTCTATCTATACTTTTCTTAATTAAAATCATTATGTAATAATTTAGTCAAACTTATCGTAAAAATAAATTTATCATTTTTAAGATTTTAAATCTAAAATTCCTTACCAAATGTATAAAACCTTTACTATTTTACTATTTTCATATGCCCTTTTATTATTATTTATATTTAATATATAAAAGGTAGATTAATGAATATACTAGTGTATGTTTATTAATATCTAGTGATTCATAGTGTAAGGACGATACCACAAAAATTCATCCAACTTCCCCTGTTGATGAAGAGATGCTCTGATAATTCAGCTTCATTATTCATTCGATGTATTCTCTTTTTGATTGTGTGGTGCTCCTAACTTTTTTTTTTTGTCTAAAAATCAAATTAGAACACACCACAAGGCGCAAAAAAACAAAAGAAAAATCAAAGAAGCACTACACGGTCTTGTTGAAGGATATCATGCAACTCCTGCTAAAGATCCAACCATTCTACAAATTCAGCATCATCTGTAGTTTCTCACTTTGCAAGCAGGTCAGTTACTTCATTATCCTCTCTTTTAACCAGATTAAAATGAACCTTCTATTACTCCTAATTTATTAGCTTACACTGCGTTTGTTTCATATCCATGTCGGTTATAAGAAAATGTTTTCATGTTATTTATTATTTTAATTTTATGCATTGAAAATGTACAAAAAAAAAAATATTTTTACAATAAATAACATTAAATTATTTTTTGTATAGTATATTTAATCTATGTCTTTGGACACACGATAGCAAAATCCTTATATTAGTTATTACTCAGTATTTGAACTGTTACAAGTGGCTGGTTATCAAGCACAGTATTAAACTACTCTTCTATCTTTCAATGGGGTGATTTCTCATCGGAAAGATGATAGCTTATGTATGCTCTTCAAGGAGGATACCAAGGTTCTGATACCATGATAAAATTGTAATTGAATTTATGTATTCTGTGAATTTGTGGATCACAAAACTTCTTTATTATTGTCATAGGCTAAGATAGAAGAGTAGTTTAATACAGATTTCGTTATTGATTAAGAGTAGGACTCCAGAGCATTTTTCTTCCTCTAAAATACTCACAATTTTGTGATTTTAACTCTAGGAAAGAAGCAACAAAATTTCAACTATTTCAACTTTTGTGTCAGCAAGGTAACAGTATGGTTTTCTAGAATTTATTTCTCTTGGTGACTGAGGCAACTTCTATATATGCTATTAGTAAGGGACTCTGATAATTTCTTTTTAATAATCACTATTACTATGAAATATGAAGGATGACAACCCTAAAGACAATAGGCTTCTACTTGTATTGGATATCTCACTCTCTAAAAGAATATACAACTTTAATTTGTTTGAAGAGTTATAATACAAACATGAGAATAGTCCAACTCAGCCTCATGTAGCCGAATCCTTCTACGTATACATGTACAAATCATATGTATGTTGTCAAGTTTTAATTAAACTGGTTATTAGAGAGTAAACTTCTATATTATTAATCACTTAATTAAAATTAAACTTGATTGAAAAAACTTGGACACCTATCTTTTTCGTACTTACGTAGTGGTAAGGTAGTGTAAATGGTAGTGATAATAATAGTGTAATTTTGTAGTTGAATATAATAAGTTCATTTGCATGAAACATGTACATATCAATTTACACATTATATTTCATTCCATGGAAATTACAAGCTCTTTTAACTAATATCTATAGGACATGTTATTAACCTCTTTTCTTAATTGCATTAACACACACTTCTTATATTTACTCTTTCTTTAACATCAATTTAAGGGGAAAAAAATTCAAAATCTCAAAACATTCAAAGTACTAAGAACTTAAAAACCAACCAAAACACTACTTAAAACACTACCAAGGAACGCCGGCACTGAGAGAAAAGAAGAAGAAGAACGGTGCTGAAAGAAAATTAGAATTAGGGTTAATGTTGAAAAAGAAAAACTAATCCTAATATTTGAATTCAAAATGAATAATTAGTAAAAATTAATTAAATTAATTATCATAGAAAAAGTATAGGTAAACAATGAAAATATTAAACAATGTGAACAATGGATATATCGGATGTTCATTTTTTTTAGGTGTGCCGATGGTGATTCTAATATTAAGATTTAGGTGGGTAATTTAGAAGTGTAATGTATTTTTATTTGATTGATGATTGTTCATATTGTTCAAAAAGATCATTGATTACCTAGCATAACCCATTATCATATTATTTTAATCTCTTTTTTATTCTCATTTTACACATTGTACAGTAATATCATTGTCTCCCAGTACTTTCTCATTTATAATATACGGAGCTTAATAACCATTACCCCACTTTATTGTGAGAATTACAAGAAGTTTTGACTAAAACATAAAACACACTATAATAATTTCTCTTTAGTACATACGTGCTTTTTTTTTATATTACTTAGTCAATTCATTCTCTTCCATTATTATGAATAAGATGTGGTAGTCCTACCATATATATATATATAGGTTCCACAATTTATTTAGTGGCTAATGATAATTAAAGAAGAGAATGAATCAATTCAAGCCTATAATTTTGAGCTAGCCACTGCTAAAGGACTTGGATCAACAGTTGCATAAGTGAGTAATTCAGTGCTTGAAACCAAATGCTTCATTTTCTCCTCATCCAAGGTAGTCCAAGCTTCTATACCATCTTTGAACTTAGTATCAACCAAAATTATCTTATTGGCTAACATTGAATTATCTTTTACACCAACACTACTCAGCCACATAGGTTTTCCCCATCCAAAATCAGCATCATAACCTTCAAAATTACACCAACTATTAAACCATAAGGTTTCTAATGCCTCATCATCACCCTCATTATTATTAGACCATGTTTCACCACTAATTCTCCTAAGAGCATTTTCCATTATTGAACTCCCTTCTTCTTCACTTTGCAATCTTGCAACAAAATCCTTATCAATTTCTTCATTTGACTTCTTTAATTTACTCACCAACTCATCCAAACTCAACTCATGCTCACTACTCATGTGTTCTAAAGTTGTCAACCACACAAAATTTCCTATAGCATTCTCAGGACGTAGAGATTTTTCCATTCTTCGACGAAGATTCACCGTGTTAATCACCATAGAAGGCCTTTGAGTTCCAAATTGAGCCTTTGATGCAGCCATGAAACACTTCCACAACAATGCATAAACTATCTGAACACGTGTAGGAGTGTTAAGATGATTCTTCAATGAATCAGATGAAGATTTTGCCATTATTTGAGCCTTGAGGGTGGCAATAGTTGAATTTTTGAACACAATCCTTCTTGTGACCCATTTTTCTTCCTTCAAAAAGGAACCCCAGATTTTCTTTGAGAAGTCTCTGAAATGTAAAGTACTTGTTGGGAACAGAGAACTTATAGCAAAGTTGGGTTCTGTCAAAGGTTTTGAATTTCGGTTGCAGCTGGTGGCTCTTTCTATCCACACCTTAGTGAAGGTGTTCAATGAATTAGCATCAAAGATCCTATGAGAAACGCAAAATCCAATTGCAATTCCACCACAATCAAAGACATTGACTTGAATGTTAGTCACATGAGCTCCTATCATTGGTTCTTCAGAGTATGGAGTAGTTGCAAGAAGCTCATTCAATGATTTCAAATCAGGCTTCTCTAGAAACTTTGTAATAGGACAATTCACTTTGGCTACTACAAAGTTAGCACCTTCATCATTGCAATCAATGGACAAATCATCTTTGATCCTTCCAGCAAGAGGGTAGAATTGTGTTAGTGTTTCAGATAATGATTGTTTAAGCAACTCTAATCTCTTTGGGAATTCACATAGATTTTGTGAGGTGTAGAATAGGGTGGCTGCTGCATGAGGAAAGGGAATAAGTTGATCTAAAAGGGTGTGTTTAAAGGTTCTTAGGTGAGAGAGTGTGGGAGAAGAAGGTCTAATGTTTTCTCTAGAAATGATTTCAACTTGAATTTTTTCCATTTTTAGCTAAAATAATGAGCTCTATATAGTTTATGAAGAGATTGATTTGTAGTTGTACATTTTAATCTGGTTGATATGTCTCTATATATATAGTATTAGAACTCTTTACTTTCTAGTGGAATTTATGATCCGGTCATCATATATTAATTAATCGGAAATGCCAAGACAAAAAAAAAGGGTCAAAATTTATCTTATTTAAGATTCATTAATTGTCGCAACTTGCAACAATTAATGAACGCTAAATAAGGCAAATTATGACTGTTTTTTATTAATTTTTTTTTGCTATCAAATATTTTCGTAACTAATAAGATTGTCTTTGTTTATTATTTTTTAAATACATGGACACAGACACAAATACACAAAGAGATATATACACAAAGATACACAAATTTTTTTATTGTGTTTGGTGATACTAGACAAAACACACAGTATAAACTAAATATCAATTTTACCCTTATATTATCACCAATGGAATAAGGACAAGAGTAAATTACTAAGGATAAAAGAGTAAATATTTGTGTCTCATCAATGTATATCCGTGTCTCATCTTTTTTGAAAAACATCAAATACATATATTTTATGTATGTTTGTGTCACCGTGTCCTTGAAAAATCCGTATCTCAGCAAATAAACGATGAACATGTACCACCGTGTCTATATATTAATGTATGTGTCTCATCAAACAAACACAGCATAATATACATTAGAACATATATGTCATCTCTCTTTTATTAAGTTTTTTATATTGACACTATAAGAACTAATTAGTATACGTGTTCTCTTATTAAAACCAAGAATTTTGCTAGATAGATAATATATTTAGGTTAGATAGAGTATTAACTTATTTAAAAATATTAGAAGATAATAAAAAAATCAATACTAAATTATACGTTCAAACTTATATAATAAATATGTAATTATGAATATTATATACAAGAGTATGTGGATCCAAAAATTTTAATATAAAAGTGTTGAACTTAATGTTTGGTGGAGAGACAGAGACGGAAAGACTGAGACTGAAAGACAGAGACTAAGAGACAGAGATTGAAATAAATCTCAGTACTCTGTTTGGTGTAAAGTGGGAGACAAAAATTGAAACAAGAATGAAACTCTAATTTAATTTTCACAAAGAATAAAATTGGAATTAATTAATTGAAATGAGGGTATTTTAAGTATAAAATGTTATTAAAGTTTCAGTCTCTATCTCTAAAAATTTTAGTTCTCTATGTCCCCACTTTTTAGAGGTACTGAAATACTGAAATTTTAGAAATAGAGACAGAAATTTTAGTATCAGTTTCTGAACCAACAAACATGATATTGAGTCTCAATCTCTCACTCTCGATCTCAATACCTCAAAACAAACGCTACCATATATAAATCTTTTATTTATTTTTTTTGTATTATATCTTTTGCTATATAAAAG
>NC_029786.2:872490-874384 GCF_000816755.2 Arachis ipaensis | reverse complement strand
CCTTTTGTATTTTCTCTTAATTATATATATAAAATTATAAATATTAAATTAATAAGATCATTTTAGGTTATTGTGTTTCTAATATTAGGGTTAAGTACGATTTTGATCCTTAATATAGAGGCCAAAAATTTATTTCGTTTCCATCATTTTTTTTTTGCTACAAAATGGTCACGAAGGTTTAACTTAGTTTTAAAATCGTTCTTCAGACAAAAATACTCCTCCCCTTTTCTTCCCCAAAATCAACCAAAAGCAGAAGCGCAGAGACACAACCAAACGTAGAAACAGAAGCAGGTAGAAGCAGAAAGCAGAAGCAGAATAACAACAATAAAAAAAATAACAACTAAAAAAAAATCGTTGAAAGAACCAAAAAGTCTACTTTTACTCATGAGAATTCACAAAAAAAAAAAAAAAAAAAAACAAAAAAAAAAAAAAAAAAACAACAACAACAACAACAACAATAACAATGGATAATGGAATCAGAACAACAACAAAAATAGAACCAGAAGCAGAAACAAAAATAGAACCAGAAGCAGAAGTAAAAACAGAAGCAGATAGAAGCAAAAGTAACCAGAAGTATCAACAACAACAATAGAATAAAAGGAATAAATAGAAGCAACCAAAAGCATCATCAACAACAACAACAATGGAATAAACAGATAGAAACAAAACACCTTCCTTTAAATTTGAAAAATTAAAGAAAAAATGAATAAAAATTGAAACAGTACTGCAAGGACCTCGAGGCGGTGGTGGGGAAGGAGGGACTGCGGCGGTTAACTGCGAATCATGAGGGGAGAAGAGTTGCGGTGGTGGTGGTGGATCGCGTGAAAAGTACTGCGGCAGTGGTGGTGACATCGCGAATTGCAATGAGAACGGCGATGCAATGATGGCGGGCTGCAAATCACAACGAGAGCAGGGATGTGGCAATGAGAACCGATCCGTTTCTCTTTTCTCTTTCTCTCTCTCTCTGCTCTCTCCTCTCTTGTCGTTAGTGTGAGTGTGTGCTAAGAAAGAAAGGAGCAGCGATGAGAAAGCAGCGGTGGCGAATAGAAACAGTGGCAGCAGTGTGGAGATTCTCCACCTTTCCTTTCCTCTTCCTCCTTTCCCCTCTTC
Organism: Arachis ipaensis; assembly: GCF_000816755.2. NCBI lineage: Eukaryota > Viridiplantae > Streptophyta > Magnoliopsida > Fabales > Fabaceae > Arachis > Arachis ipaensis. The sequence goes on along the minus strand of NC_029786.2, from coordinate 873,274 downwards.
CCCAAACAACACCCCCTCCCAAAGCACGACCTTCCTTTCTCATTTTTTCGTTTTCTTTTTATTTTTTATATATTTTTTAATTAGGGGTAATTTAATAATAAAAATAAAAAATTTGATAAAAAATAATTTTAAAATTAAGTTAAACTTTTGAGATAATTTTGTAACAAAAAAAAAACCAAAAAGTAAAATAAAATATTTACTCTATATTAAAACTGAAATCATACTTAACCCCTAATATTACCATAACTTACTAGTAAAATGCTTTCTTTATAATTTTAACATGTCAGCAGCTAGAATTTGAACTTAAAATAATTAATTAGTTGTGTAGGTACAATTCCTTAGCTTGTAAGTTAAGCTATATGTTCATTGGTAAATCACATTTATAAGTTTATGTGAAACACCATTAATCCTTTCTGTGAACTAATATGATGTTGCGGAGTTAGCAATCTATGTTAGGCATGGGAAAAGAATTTTTAAGTTTCATACCTACTAAATTAAATTCATTCATCCGGAAGGAAGGCGAGTTTTAACTATTATTGTTAAGTTTAAGTTAGTTTATTTGGTTCCTAATTATAAAGTCTAGATAACCATGGTCCTCACTCTTAGTCAAAAATTAAAAAATAAAAAGTTGATAAATCAATTTCCACTTATATTTAATAAAATTATAAAACTTTTTAAGCATTTTTTGAAAATTACAATAGATAAACAAATTTTTGTGGATATTGAAAACTAAAATCTATAATAATTTTTCTTGAACATTAATTTCAGTCATTTCTCTAAAAAA
>NC_029786.2:871378-872214 GCF_000816755.2 Arachis ipaensis | reverse complement strand
ATAAGAAATAAAATAATTAATTATTTTTTTCTTAAAATAATTAATGAAGCAAAGTTGCTTCTTCATGATGAAAGTCTTATTGTGGCATTCTATTAATTGGCTGTAGGAGTGAGAATGGGTAGGATAGGGTAGGGTTTGGATTCAACTCTAACTCTATCTGTGGGTTGAGATTTTTATATAAATTTAACTCTATTCTACTCGCGGGTTGAGAATATCCCAACTCTAACCCTATTCGCTCTTAACCTGCGGGTACCCGACCCTATCCGTGGGTTACAAAAAATATACAACATTATTATATAATTTGATGATAATTTAAAATAGAACTAATTTTTATATAAAAAAAAAGATATTAAATTATTAATTAATGATTTTATTTTAGTGGTTAAGGATTTTTTGCATTTAGTGAGAGGTTTTTAGTTCAACATCCACTTAAAACATATTTTTATATAAGTATATAATATAAACATATATAGAGTGCGAGTTGGTCGGGTAGGGTTGAGGCTCAATCTACACCCTACCCGACCCGCACGAAAACTCTACCCGTACCCTACCCGACTCGCTGTAGATCAGATTGGCAACCCTATCCGATCGAGTAGAATCGGATTGAATACCTGCGAGTAGGGTACATAGTGTCACCCCTAATTGGCTGTGTGGGTTGCAGTAGCAGGGTAACAGCAGGAACTTGTTATGGCAGTGGCGTGACTTTGATGTTCTGTAATTAATTAATTATAATAACAAGAATAAGACCCTTGCGTGCAGACTTAAATAAATGATAGTAGTGTTTAATAAATATTATAAAATAATTTTAAATACATAATTATAAAGATAAATAAAAA
>NC_029786.2:864044-871280 GCF_000816755.2 Arachis ipaensis | reverse complement strand
TTTAAGTATTTTTATCAATAATTTTATATAATATTTTTTATTTAAATATTTTATATTATTAATTTTATAACTCATCCTCTTTACTACTAATCCTATTTTCCTTCTATGGTTTCCTTCCGTACATTGCCATTGTTGGTCTTAAATTCGCTGTGTTGGCCCACGTAACTCGCCAATAAAGACAGGTCGGATTGGAAAATTGGGACCGACAAATAGTAAAAATCCGCTTAACTATCACTGCTTAAACTGCGGGTTTTGGCGGGGCGGGGCGAGCTTTTCCGCTGGGCTAGTATTTTTTTAGTGAGGGGGTATTTTTACAATTCTTTTGCCAAAATCTAACTTCTCCCAACCTAACTTACAAGAGTATGAAGATAAAAATTGAGTGGTTTGAATTATGTTTATGTTACTTTAGAGACAATATTTATAATTATGTTTTAAATTTTATTTATTTTGTTTTGGAGAGAATATTTATACTTATGTTTTGGATGAAAACTTGGTTTATAATTATATTTATTAAATATGTAGTTATTTTTCAGATTAACAATTTTATTTTTGTACTGTTGTCATGTAGAATATTTTGTTAATTATTTAACTTTGATCTCGTAGTAGAACTATATTAAAACTAAATAAATTTTTTTTAGATTTAAATAAGACACTTTAAAATTTAAAGACTAAAATAAAATTACATCTAAACATAAAGAATAAATTTAATACTTTATCGCCAATGAGTAATAACTCAAATGACATAATCTCTTCATACTTATTTAAGAGGTTGCGGGTTCGAGTATTCATATCTTTGGTAAAAAAAAAAATTTAATACTTTATCCTGCAAAAATAAAATAAAGTGAATTTAATTAATATTAGCCTGTTATTTTGAATGGGATTTGGTTGCGTCTATATCTTTTATAGACAGCAACAATTATTTATTAAAAGAAATTTCAGAGCTAAATCGTGTTAGGCATAAATAGTTGATTAAAAATTACTATCAAACACACAAAGTCATACTAACTTGCCACGATGGCTATAATAAAACTTTTAAACCTTATAAAAATGTCTTATAATTATAAAAAATTTTAGGTCTACTCTTTACAAGACGTAACGATGTAATGAGTATATTACAAATTTTAAACCTTATGAAAATTATTAAAAAAATTAGATATACACAATAATAAGTTAAATCGTGACCGACATATTGAAAATTTTTAAAATATTTTAGTTTTAAGATTATTCATGTTAAATCATTAAAAAAAATATTTGAATATAGAAGCATATCTAAATTCATGAGTATGATTAGAAGAGTTTAGTTCTTCGATCTCACTCAATCAAAACTTTCTGTATTCTTAATAGAACTAAATCGCAATTCTTTTTATGAAATAAAAAACTGCAGAGACAACTTTGATATATTGGAGACTAAAATCCTAAAATTATTATTTATATTTAAATGTCTAAAGCCCAAATAAAGATAATATATGATTTTATTCTCATTTAATTCAAAATCAAAAGTAATTATGACTTATTCAATTTAGTATTTATAACAATAAATGAGATTACCGTTATATAAATTATTTAATATAAAATAACTTAATTTGTGATTATAATTGATATATGTATTGCTCATAAATAGATTAAGAAATTAATAATTTCCTAATAATATCCCACTTGGACTATATATATATATATAAAAGATAATCACATCTCATAAACTTTATGCGTACATCTGAATGTTATTTTTTTATTACTTTAACAATCCAATTCGTCTAATATATTTTATCACATCAGTGTCGCGACAAAACCATGATGATCACCATACTAATATACTCAATGGCATAGATCAAATTTGGATAAGAAAATTCAGAAAGTACATGCAAAAATGATCTCATGTATGCTTATTTTAAATTGGTCTAACTTTAATAAATTTTATGAGATCATGAGTTAGAGTGAAAACAAAATTAAATACTTTATTTCTGTAGAAGTATTTATATTCGTAAATTTGTCTCTAAACCATATGAGCATCCAAATATATACTCCCAGTGAAACAATATATCATAAAATGATATGACACCCATTTGAATAATATCCACATAAAAGACCTTATATGTGTTTGTTTCATACTAACTAAATATGCATACATTTATGGAGTTTGTGAATTTGCTCATTATATACTTAAACACTCTAAACTCTCTTATTTAATAATAATTTGAAATATTATACTACTAACATGTTATCACAAAATAAAATAATTCAAGTTGTCTATCTTTGAAATATATATCCATAATTTGTGACAGGTGTTTGTAATCACCTGATTGGATGCCTTTAAAAAGTATTTTATATTCAAATATTTTAGTAAAAAGAGTAATAATTATCTTTTTAATATTTTTTCAATGAACATATGAATATACCTGTAATAAATCAAAATTGTCTTGACATCCAACAAAGGCAGAATTTAAATACCAAATGATCTCTTGCATAATTAAATAGAAAATAAATACAAGGTTCAATATTTATTATTTGGCCTAACAATAATCTTTTTTTGGGCCTATTACTATTTGCATAAATAATAATTATTGATTTATTTTTAACCATTTATCCAAATATATAAATACCATTTATATGTATATATAACTCTGCTAAATATAAACCTTCCTTTGGAACGACAAATATTCGCATGAATGATATATATATTATCATATTCCTAATGTTCTAAAATAAATCAATTTTCACAAAAGAAAACTACTTTAACAGCATAATATTCAATCAATTTATTTCAAAACAAAACCTTTATAAAATAGTTAGGTATAATAATTTAAATTGTTACTAATTTTTTTATTATGTAACAAAACAAATTGTTATATATATAACACAAAAGTAATAAAATAGCAAGCCACAATAATATTGTGAGTCCTTATTAATCCTACACATCTTTACATATAAATATTCATACCATCAATTATTAATTTCTTTGTTTAACCTCAAAATTGAATCCACAAGTCCACAACAAAAGATTGAAATAACAAACAAGTCACAATAATTCTTTTATATATTACAGAATTAATCATTTCTCAATAATCCAATCATAGATATAAGGACAATAAAACCTCTCGGCAGAATGGGTACTCGCAGAAATTTACCTGTCGAGGACGGATATGGGGGCTTTTTGTACTCGCGAGAACCTGTTTATTTAGCGGGGATGGAGACTCCGTGGGGACTTATATAATTCTTATATATATAAAAAGACTAAAATGTGTGTGTATATATATATATATGAGATTTGAGAAATGTTAACCCTAACCGTTACTCACACTCTTCTCTTTCACACTTCACTGAAATCACTCCCAAACCCTCTCCTCTCATGGTCTTACCATTCACCATCACCTACTGCCGACCACCACCTCCTATCCCCTCAGTCCCTCACCGCCAACGCTAAGATCCTCTCCTCTCTTCTCACTCTCGATGTCACCGCTCACCACAGCAGTGAATCGTCGCGCCCTTGAGTCCTCATCATCTTCCAATGTTCGCCATCTTCGCCGTCTTCGCCGGTCTTCGCATCAGAGCATCTTCTCCAGTCTTCGTATCTTTTCCGGTCTTCGCATCGGAGCTTTTGTGCCTCTTCTCCGTCTTCGACGACCTTCACTGTCGGCTGCTCTTCTTTTTAGTAAGTCAACTTCTGTGAACTCTGAAATTTTTACTTACTTTGATTTTGAAGCATTTATTAATTAATCTGTGAACTCTTCTCCCATCTATGATTTATGTGATTCTTTGTGGATTTTCTGATTTTGTGATTTATAATTTTTATATGTTTATGTTATAATTTTTTATGATTCTAATTCTGATTTATGTAATTTATGTGTTTGTGTTATGATTTTTTTAAGTTAGGTTAATTATAATTTATATTTCTGATTCTGATTTCTATTATTTATGTGATTCTTTGTGGATTTTCCAATTCTATGATTTATGATTTTTATGTGTTTGTATTATAATTTCTGATTCTGATTCTGATTTATGTAATTTATGTATTTTGTTATAATTTCTATGAGTTAGGTTAATTATAATTTATATTTTTTATTTTGATTTTTATGGTTTATGTGATTCTTTGTGGATTTTTTTATTCTGTGATTTATGATTTTTATGTGTTTATGTTATAATTTCTGATTCTGATTCTGATTTATGTAATTTATGTGTTTGTGTTATAATTTTTGTAAGTTAAGTTAATTATAATTATAACTTATATTTGTTAATTTATATTTTATGTGATTTCTATAATTTAGGTGTTTTTTATGATGTCTGTAATTTAAGTTTTGTCATTTTTTTTATTTATATTTTTTTGTGATTTCTGTGATTTGATGTATATAATTTTTTTGTGGATTGTTCTGTGTATGTGATTTTAGTTTTATTGTTCTATAATTTTATAGGATGTCTTCTTTTGATGCATTGAATAATACTCTTAAAAAAAAATATTCCATTGAAAGAACCTATAGCCACTAATGTTCAAACTACTCAAGAGTCTCCTCAATTTCAACTATAAAAATCCCCAACCGATACGACAACTACCAATAAAGGAATAAAAAATTTTACAAGTGGTGTTCAAAAGAGGAAGTTAACCTCCAAAATGTGGAATCACTTCATCAAGATTGTAGAAATCAAGAAAAAATTAAAGGCTGAATGCAATTATTGCAAAGCAAAACTACTTGGTGACCCAAAACAAAAAACTTCGCACTTGCGTGATCACTTCAAGACGTACAAGATTCACACCACTAGAGATATAAGGCAATGTATGATGAAGATAACTCTAACAACTAATGAAAAAACAACTGTTGTTGGTGCATATACATTTGACAAAAAAAATGCAAGAAAAGAGTTATCTGTTATGGTTTGTCATAATGAGTATCCGCTATCTATTGCGGACCACATTGGCTTTAGATGATTTTGCAATGCTTTGCAACCTCTCTTTAAGGTGAGTACTCGCAACACATTGAAAAATGGCATATTAGCGCTCTACAATGATGAGAGATCGAAGACAATGAATATTCTTGAAAGAAATAAAAGTCGAATTGCAATTACGATTAATATGTGGACAACAAGCAACCAAAACAAAAGTTATATGACTATCACGGCCTATTATATTGATGATTCTTAGAAATCGCAAAGCCGTCTTGTAAAGTAATAATATTAAATATTTAATTTTGTTATCTTAATTTGTGAAATGTTTATAACTGGAATACTTCTAATATTTTTTTATACTAAATTGTCATTGTAGGTTTATATATGTGCATGCTTCCCACAAGGCTGAGATACTTTCAGAAGTTCTCGTAGATTGTTTAATAGATTGGAATTTTGATAGGAATGTATCCATTTTAACTGTTGATAATTACAGTACTATTGACATTATGATTAAGAATATTTTAACTAAAATATCACATAAAAATTTTATTTTGAGTGGTAGATTGTTTTACATTCGATGTTGTGCATATATATTAAATTTGATTGTCAAAGATGTGTTACAACTTATTTCATATGCTATAAAAAGGGTGAGGGATAATGTTTATTATTGGACTGCAATACCTAAGAATGAGAAAAAAATTTAAGAAAACATGTACGCAACTTAAAATACCCTATAAAAAAATATTTGTCTTGATTGCAAAACTAAGTGGAATTCAACCTTTTTTATGCTTGAAATTACAATTATGTATAGAGATGTGGTTAAAATATTTTCATTACGTAAGATTCAATATAAATCTTTATCTAGTGATAAGAATTGGGATATGGCAGATAAAATTTTCAAAGATTGATGATGTTTTTTTATGTGAATGAATTATTCTTTGGAACAACTTATCCTACATTAAATCTTTGTTTTTCTAAAGTTTGTGTGATTACACGGGCTTTGATGGAGGGGCAAAATCGTGAAAATGAGGTAATTGAAATGATGGCTACTAGCATAATAGCTAAGTTTAAAAAGTAGAGTGTGATTAATACCATTATGGCTATTGAAATTCTTTTAGATCCTAGGTACAATGTGTATTTATTAAATTTCTTTTTCCGTAAAATATATGGTCAGACAGAAGTATGTGTTAATTCCTTTGGGTTCAAGGGGAGAAAGTTTAGTCATGAATCTTGGCAAGCTGACTTTGTTGCGCGTGTAAGTGAGGAATCGCATTTATTGATATAAAGAATGGGTTGGATTATTGTCTTGAAGAGAGACCAGTGTCACAAACTGAACATGATTTTGATATTTTAAATTGGTGAGAATCAAATAGAGCAAAATTTTTTACTTTGCAAGCTATTGCTAAAGGTTTTTTGGCGATTCCTATCTCTACATTTGTCTCTGTAACAATAAATTAGATCACTGTTATATAAATTATTTAATATAAAATAACATAATTTATAATTATAATTAATATATATATTATCCAGTTCCTACAAAAAAAATTTAATATTTAACTTTTTATTACTTACAAATAAAAATGGGAGGAATTTAATATGAATTATTTATTGTAGGACAAAACGAAATCGAAGAGCACAAAAATCGTGTTTACTCGCCCCATTACCACCCATAGAGCAGACACCATTTATGCGTTTGCTAGTGATTCCTAATAAATCGTTGGCAGGCAACAATGACTTCTCCTGGCTACTAACGGTTATTTCCTAACACCATTTATATTCAAAAGACATTAGATATAACCAAATCTCATTTAGGATAAGAGTAATGTTAGGAAGACAAAAAAAACAGCCAAAACTTGTCTTATTTAGTATTTATTAATTGTCGCGACAATTAATGAATGCTAAATAAGGCAAATTCTAACTGTTTTTGGCTGATTTTCTTTGGTTATCAAACATTTTCGTAGGATAATTGGTAATATAGGCCAGTTTGGATAAACAACTTAATTAAGTTATTTTTGAAGAAATAGCTTAAATAATAAATGTTTATATTAAAAGTAGCTTATAAATAAGTTATTTTGTGTTTAGTTTTTTAGTTCTAAAAGTATTTATTTTAAGAGAAAAGTGATAAAAAGCTTTTTATTATGAGAGAAGTCATTTTTTTTAACTTCTTCTTAATCACCAAAATAGCTTTTTAGAAAGTTGCAATTTTGTTTTGAAAATTATACCAAACATTAATACTACACTTTTTCATAAGTTAAAAAAAGTCACTTATAAACATATCCTAACGGGCCCTAAACCTATTTTATTTTATTTATATAATTTATTTTATCAAAGAAGTTCATTTTTTCGCTGCATATTTCACTA
>NC_029786.2:862625-863942 GCF_000816755.2 Arachis ipaensis | reverse complement strand
TAACTAAAAACTAAAACTTAGTTAATGTTAGCGAAAACAAACTAAATGTTGGTCCCAATATTTTTTCTTTAGAAAATTGTCGATCCTAACTTTCTTCTATTTTTCTACGAAAATGCTTGTAAAATTCCAGGAAGAAAACCATATAAGGAGCCTATTTATATCCTTGAACTTTACTCCTTTCCTTTGGCAGTTTTTGAAGTGTCAAAACATGTATGTATTAGTATATATAGCATTAGATTTTTAGTTTATCTAGTTTCATAATTCCTTGCCCACTATTATATTTGCTTGTTTTATTGTTGACAAGAAATATTTAATTTTGATGTATTAATTGTGTAAAATATTTTACGTTTCATCCAATTAAATTTGTTTACTTCTTTTCGAATGATTACTTACGTTGTAAGAGTGCACATGTGAAAATTCAGGTGCAGTTGACTTCACGTGAAGTTGATAACGTGAAGTTGATCTAACGACTCTCAGTTATCAACTTCACGTGAAGTCAACTTGACCTGAATTTTCACCGTGCAAGATTATTTTATTGACATAATAATGTGTTTATGCATGAAACATGTTTACATTAACGAATTCTTAATTATTCTCTTGCAGAAATCATTATGGTGGCACCAATTATTATTACTGCTGCACCCATTATGTGTGCATTTCACAATGTTATGTTACCATCACAAAACTATGGTACAAAAAAGAGCATCAAACAAGGACTTGGAGTGAAGCGTGGTTCTTGTGGTGGCTTACAAATGAAAGCAAATGCACAAAATCATAATGGTGATGATAAGATTTCCAAAGTTGTTAGCAAATCTTCTATTCGTCAAAACTTTACCATAAGATCCTATGAAGTTGATGCTAATGGAATTGCATCTGTTGAGACTTTGATGAACTATTTTCAGGTTTGGACTTACTGATGATCACTATTATTCTTAATCAAGTTCTTGAAAAATAATAAATTAAGACATGGTTAATAAAGTAAACAATTTGATCTCAATTCTATATATATTCATGAAATTCGTAGTCTTTGTTATTGTATTATTTTACAAAGTACACACATAAAAAATTATATAATTCGTGTAATATATCTATATTAAATTGGCAAAACTGATCTCTCTTTAAGTCTTTATACGTAAATGATATATATATATAGGGACCGATCTATATATGTATTAGTGTGGGGTAATTATCCTCATTGAATTTTTAAAAAATCAATAATTATCCTCATTGTAATAATTCTTTTGTTCCCACACTTCAAAAACAAATCATGTCTAAGAAACATTTATGTTACTAGATATTAATACAATAATAAATATT
>NC_029786.2:862320-862592 GCF_000816755.2 Arachis ipaensis | reverse complement strand
TTTGTCCCTCTCATATAATTTTAGTGAAAATTCAAACAACAAAATAGAAAATAGTAAAAATTCTAAATTAGTTCATTCGAGTTATACTCTTTATAGATTTTTTTAGCTATTTTTTTAGCTATTGAGTTATAATTTTTTTTGTATCATATAAAAAATAATCAATAAAAATATTATTTGGTAGATATTAAATACTTGACTAGACACTAATATTAATAATAAATGTATTACTCATACAATATTATAAAAATATTGAAATACAAAATATTTTTAAA
>NC_029786.2:859278-861621 GCF_000816755.2 Arachis ipaensis | reverse complement strand
TTAATATACTCTAAAATTTAAATATCCAAATATATTAATATTAATATTTTTTATTATTTTACCCCCACTTCTAAAATTTGTTAAATCTGTCATATATATATTGGTAAATTCTACACCCAACCCTCTTCTCTAAATAAATGGTTAGTTACCCTCTATGACATGTTTAATTATTATTAAGTGAAATAAATTGTATCATTATTATTAACTTGATTTAATATGAATTTTGATAACTACTTAACTAATTAATTATAGTAAAAAAGTCCCTTTTATAATTTTTTATTTTTCTAAATTAAACCATCTATTTATTAATTAATTAAAAAAAACTAAAAACAACAAATAAAAACAAAATCAAAAAATGATTCTGTCATAATCAAATCACAAAATTTTTCTTAATCAAAGAAATATTGTATTTTTCATTGAACAGTAATGTGGTTAATTAAATAGGATGCGAGCCAATTCAATATAGCCCCTTTTGAAAATTTGAGCATGGACTTATTTGGTTTCTTCAAATGTTGAGATAGAGTGCAAAACATGCTTTGAGAAGGAAATGAGAAGTATAGGCATTGTGATGCTATGAGTGGTGAAGCATTTAATATATAGTACTAAAGTAGAACTTTTTTCAGGTTATTACTGTTCAAATATGCCCTAATTATAGTTTTCTACATGACAATATTATTAGATAAAGACAGAAATTTTTCAATTAAAAAAAATTTTGCAGTTTGAATTCAATGGAAGAACCACCTTTTAGTTTTTCGTTTTATTTGTTTTTTAGTTTTTTTTTGGAACTAATTAATAAATGGATAATTTTAAAAGATAGAATATTTAAATTAGGAGTTGATACAATTAATTATAGTAACATAATTTATTTTATTCAATAATTATTAAATATATCACAAAAAATAATTAACTTTTTATTTTTAAAAAAATTAAATAAAATTCATCGTAAGAACGCAGAATCTAACTAGAATAAAAAGAAGAAAAAGTATAGGGAGCCAATGGAGTATTTGTACAATGTGTACAATAAGCTGTATTGTGTTCGATTCAGTAGAATATCAGATGTTTATTATCCCTGATACCAGATGGTTATTATGAATAGTATGGGTGTATTGTGTTTGATAAATTAAGAGAAAATGACAAATAGATCCCTGACCTTTTGTCCCGCGGTCATTTTCGTCCTTGACCATTGAAAAATACTTTTAAGTCCCTGATATTCACAAAACTTGGACGGATCAGTCCCTGACGGAGGCATTTGGACGGATCAGTCCCTGACAGAGGCATTTGGACGGAGGGATTGATCCGTCCAAGTTTTGTGAATGTTAGGGACTTAAAAGTATTTTTCAATGGTCATGAACAAAAATGTCCGCAGGACAAAAGGTCGAGGACCTATTTATCCTTTTCTCATAAATTAATAATAGTTTATTCTGAATGTTCATTTTTAACTTATATTAGACCAAATAAACAGTTTATTGTACACATTATACAGATACTCCATTAACTCTCTAGCAGTATTCTAAAAGGAAAGCTAGTAACAAACTTATATAACTCCTTTAACTATGACTAACTTAACTAATAACCTTTATCATTCACATGTATATCCGTCGTAACACATATATACAATAATATTGTAATCTCATTTGGCTCTATTATTTGTTTCTTAGGGCTCTATGATTTATCACGGTAAGACAGTTGGGGCCTATAATGATGTAGCTGGTACTACCAAAGAAATGATCAAAAGGAACTTAGTATGGGTATATAGTGAAATGCAGGTTTTAACTTATCGTTATCCTAAATGGTAAGTCTTTCTACGTATTTATAATTAGAGAATACTCACATAAAAATAATATTGTAAATTTTTAAATAAATAATCAAATATATTAAATTATCTTATATGAAAATATCAAGAATTTTTTAATATTAAATTAAAATTTTTAATGTAATTTGTAATTATGATAATGAAAAATTTTTATTTTTTGAACTTTTTTATTGAAAATTTTAAAAGATTTGCTTGGGATTGAGGTTTCACAAAACGTAACTTTGCATGTGTTCGATTTCTTTGTATGTATGTAACTTCAGCGTATTGTATCATCAACCCTTTCTAATAATAAAAGATTTTCATTAACTAAATTAAATATATGGAACTCCGAGATAAGTTCTGAACTAAACAAAACTTTAGAGCGTATTAGGTTAACTTCGCGTGTCGTAAGTAAGGACGACATCTATGGGTTCAAAGGTGAAGTTGATGTAGTAGGGATGTATTATGTTTATATACAATATATATCAGTAACAATAAGAAACATTTCTATAGTTATACTAGTAGTAATATTTTTATTTATGAAAATATTA
>NC_029786.2:849704-859253 GCF_000816755.2 Arachis ipaensis | reverse complement strand
TTTAATTTAAACTATTTCTTTAAAAAGAACTTAATTAAACTATTTACATAAACTAAATTTTGATACTGTATGTCTATGCAGTGTTTCTGTCTTGATGAATAAATTGACAAGAAAATTATCTAAAATGCCGGAAGAAGTTAGAAGGGAACTTGAGTCCTATCTTGTAAATTCCAGAATTATTATAGAAGATGATGATAAGAAAATACCTAAACTTGATGACACTACAGCAGATTATATTTGTACTGGTTTAAAGGTATGCATGTTTTCTTTTCTTATAAATAATTGTTTATTATTGATTAATTTTTCTAAATTTATATCATGTAATGTGTGCCTGTTAATTTTCAGCCACAATGGAGTGATATAGATGTAAATTTTCATGTCAATAATGCGAAGTACGTTACTTGGATTCTAGAGGTAAGATAATTAATTTTTTTTTTTATTAGAATTTCACTAGACAACTAATTTTTTCTACTTAATATCAACTAACTTTTTTTAAAATATTTTTTATTTTAAATTCTAAACTACTTACTACTTAATATTAACTAATTTTTTTTAAACTATTTTTTGTTCTAAATTTTAAATCCTCAAAAAAATAAAAGTAAAAAATAAATTTTTATATTTATTCGTATTTTTAGAATATGCATTTTGTTCTGATTTGGCTTTATTATTTAATTTGATACAAAATGGCCTTTGCTTTTAATTTGAAATATGCAGAGTATTCCAGAATCAATCTTGATGAATTATGAGTTATCTTCCATGACTTTGAAATTCAAAAGGGAGTGTAAGATAGACAGCAAATTACAATCTCTAGCTGAAGTTTGCAGTGACAATAATAATAATAATAATAATAATGTTGAGTACAATCATATGCTTCGATTTGAAGATGGTGTTGAGATTTTGAGGGGAAGGACTAAGTGGAGACCCAAATTTATTAACAACTTTGACTTTTTTAATCATGTTCCAGAAGCTTCCATTAAAGACTTGTAATTGGGACCTGAAAATTGCATTAGTCTCTATATATTTATGGGGAGAGTGTGTGTCTCTGCTGTTGTTACTAGCGTGTTACTTTAATGGTTATCAAACAAAAAGGATTATACCTATTGTAATAATAATGCGAATTGCTTTTATAACCATTAATTTATTTTCTCAACTCTTTTAGATACCTCGATTATGGAAATTGCTTAAGTACAATTTTTAACGGTAAATTTTGTGTTTTTATATAGTCTAGAAGATATATATCAATGTCTAAGAGTTTAACAAGAGAATAAATTTTTTTCGGTTAATATCAATCAATTTTTTATTTTAATTAAATCTAAATCTTAAATTTTAAATTATTAAAAATAAATTTTAAAGATAATAAATTTATAATTAATCTGCCTCCTCCAATCTGCCTCCTCCAAAAAAGGGAGGAATACTTCTGGTGGTCAATCAAATTCCTATTCTTCCTAGAATACAAGATTCTATGACTATGTTAAAATTAAATAAATTATGTAAACCTATGCAAATAAAAAATTGAACGATCATGTAATAATATCTACTATCCATTAATAATGACTATTTTACATTTTATCAAGTAATTAAGAGACATTTCTATCAAACCGTGGACCATACAATATATAATAATCACTGTTCCTATGAAATATGAAGGATGCCAACCCTAAAGACAATAGGCTTCCACTTGCATTGGATACAGGGATGTCAAAACTTTTTGGGAGGCGGAGATAGTCCATAATGGAATTCTGATGGTGAGAATTTTTTCTGTGAAAACGGATATGGGGGACAAAATTCTCCTAAGATAAGTGCCGCTGTGCCAGACTCAAGCAGAGATTTCCGTTCCCGAATACGTTAAATTCCTTAAACACCCTTATATAGTTTATTTCTCACTTTGATTTTTTAGTCATTTCATCCCATGTATATGGAAAAAGTGAGATTTGAGAACCTTAATTCATTTTCCCCTCACTATTGCCGCTGTGCTCAACCTCAGTCCTTCACCCCTACCCAACACCCCCCTTCTCTGTTCTCTCCTTCCTCTCTGCACCCAGCCACCTTCCCCGCCATTCTCCTTCTCACCTTGCCATCCTACTCACCGCGCCATCACTGGGCGCCGCAGGTTCTCTCTCCCACACGACACCATCACCATTCTACATCATTTATAGTATAAACGACATAAATCATTGCGATATAAATACGCTACAAATTACATATTTCGGTAATTAAAATAATTAAATTATTTATTTAAAAAAAATTGCCATGTACATATCAATATACACATTATATTTCATCTCCTTTGTCTCGGAGTTCAAATAGACAAATACTATGGGAATTATAAGCTCTGTTGACTAATATCTGTAGAACATGTTATTATTAGCCTCTCTTCTTAATTGCATGAACACAAACTTCTTATATTCACTTTTTCTTTAACATCAATTTAAAGGAGAGAAAAAATCAAAATCTCAAAACATCCTAAGTATGAAAAACTTACAAACCAAACCAAAAAGACTACTTAATTAAAGCATCAAATAGATTCATTTTTCTTTACTATATAATAGATGGAGCTCAATAAATAATAATCATTATTACCCCACCTTATTGTGAGAATTACAAGAAGTTTTGACTAAAACATGAAATTAAACACACTATAATAATTTTATTACTTAGTCAATTCTTTCTCTTCTATTATGAATAGAATTTCGCTACGAAGCCAATAGATTATTTGTATAATATGTACAATGAGCTATTTATTTGACATAATATGAGTTAAAAAATGAACATTCAGAATAAAATACTACTAATTTCTTAAACACAATACATCCATACTATCTAGAATAACCATCCGGACCAGGAATAATAAACATCTGATATCCTATTGAATCGAATATCCCTAAACCCCCATTGTACAGATATTTCATTGGCTCTCTGTACTTCCTCTTATGAATAAGATGTGGCTAATGATAAAAAAGAAAATGAATAGATTCATGCCTATAACCTTGAGTTAGACATTGCCAAAGGACTTGGATCAAGAGTTGCATAAGTGAGTAATTCAGTGCTTGACACCAAATACTTCATTTTCTCCTCATCCAAGGTAACCCAAGCCTCTATACCATCTTTAAACTTAGTATCAACCAAGGTTATTTTATCCCCTAACACTGAATTACCTTGTACACCAACACTACTCACCCACATAGGTTTTCCCCATCCAAAATCAGCATCATAGTATCCAAAGTTACACCAACTATTAACATTTAATCCTTCCAATACCTCATCACCCTTATTATTAGACAAACTCATTTTCCTAAAAAAAGTTTCTCTGATTGATCTCCTTTCCTCTTCACTTTGCAACCTTGCAACAAAATCCTTATCAATTTCTTCAATTGACTTCTTCACTTTACTCACCAACTCATTCAAATTCAACTCATGCTCACTCTTGTGTTCTGAAATTGTCAACCACAGAAAATTCCCTATAGAATTTTCAGGATGTAGAGACTCTGCCATTCTTCGGCGAAGATTCATCGTATTCAGCAGAATAGAAGGCCTCTGAATTCCAAATTGATCCTTGGATGCGGCCATGAAATACTTCCAGAACAATGCAGAAACTATCTGAACACGTGTAGGAGTATTAGGATGATTCTTGAATGGATCAGATGAAGATTTTGCCACTATTTGAGCCTTGAGAGTGGCAATAGCTGAATTTTTGAACAGAAATCTCCTTGTAACCCATTTTCCTTTTCTAAAAATGGAACCCCATGTTTTCTTTGACAAGTCTCTGAAATGTAAAGTACTTGTAGGGAACAAGGAACTTGTAGCAAAATTTGGTTTTGTCAATAGTTTTGAATTGTGGTTGCAGCTTGCTCTTTCTGTCCACACCTTCAGGAAGGTGTCAAGTGAATCACCATCAATGATCCTATGAGAAATGCAAAATCCAATTGCAATTCCACCACAATCAAAGACATTAACTTGAATATTAGTCACATAAGCTCCTATCATTGTTTCTTCAATGTATGGAGTAGTTGGAAGAAACTTGTTCAGTGTATTCAAATCAGGCTTCTTTAGAAACTTTGTAATAGGACAATTCAGTTTGGCTACTACAAAGTTAGCACCTTCATCATTGCAATCAATGGACAAATTATCTTTGATCTTTCCAGCAAGAGGATAGAATTGTGTTAGTGTTTCAGATAATGATTGTTTAAGTAACTCTAATCTCTTAGGGAATCCAGAGAGATTTTGTGAGGCGTAGAATAGGATGACTTTTGCATAAGGAAAAGGAGCAAGTTGATCTAAAAAGGAGTGTTTGAAGGTTTTTAGGTGAGAGGGTGTAGAAGAAGGTTTAATATTTTCTCTAGAAATGATTTCAACTTTAACTTCTTCCATTGTTTACCTAAAATAATGAGCTTTATATAGCTTATGAAGAGATTGAGAAGGAAAGTTATATTGTAGTTGTGAATTTTAATCTCGTTTATATGTCTCTATATATACTGCATTAGACCTCTTTACTTTCTAGAAGAACTTATGATCAAGTGATCATTAAAGCATACATGTCCTCTTTCTTTTGTTAGGTATTTTTTTATATCCACCATATAAAGACTAATTCGTCACATTTATTTAAATAGACGAGTGAATTGACCACCGAATCAATTCAAGTTGACCACTGAATTAAATCAAGTTGATTAGTCATCTATGTGTCTTCTTATTAAAAATAATTTCATTCAAGTCAAGTAAAATTATTAATTTACTAAAAAATATTTGAGAAATAATAAAATATAGTATAAAATAGTTTAAATTTATTTTATTTTATATTTCTTAATTTTTGTTAAAATAGTTGAGTAATATTAAATATAATAAATATATAATTATAAATATTATACGTATAAAAATATGGATGTTAAATTAGAGAATTTAACAACTTCTGGTATACAACTCATATTTTAACCATAGTTTATTAGTAAATTTTTTGTGTTAAATTTTAACAGGTCTTCTGTATCTAAAATTTGAACCTAAAATAATTAATTAATTGTACAGGTACAAATTCTTGTAAGCTAAACTATATGTTCAATGGTAAATCACATTTATAAATTTATGTGAAATACCATGAAATCTTTTCGGCTAATTTTTTTTTATATTGATTAAATATATGTAATACATTGTTATTAGAAGATTAGCTGTTTTTTTTTATATGGTGTTTTTTTTATTGATATTTGCTTAAATTGGAGGGTCCGATTTGTTTAAAAAAATAAACTACAAATCAGAGAGTCCGATTTTAACATTTAAAATTTTTTATTTTTGAAAATGCAAATCGGACCATCCGATTTGTGATTGTGTATTTGAAAAATAAAATAAATCGAAAGCACCAATTTATCTTAATATAGCAAAATAAAGCACCTCTCTTCTCACACCATTTTGAGATACACTCTTCTCTCTCACACAGGAAAAAGAATTCGCGAATCTTTTCTGTGAACTAATATGGTATTGTGGAATTAGCAATAATGCATGTTCGGCACGGAAGAAGAATTTTTAAGTTTCATACCTACTAAATTAACCACATTTATTAAGAAGAGCGGCGAGCTTTGCCTTTAACTATTATTAAGTTTAAGCTAAATTATTTGGTCTCCAATTAGAGTTTAAATAACTATGGTCCCCATCACTCATAGTAAAAAATAAGACAATTAGGTAAAAATTTTCTGTTATTTAATAAAATTTATATAGACATTAATTTATCTAACAAAACAAGAATTTAAAAAATTATTTGATAAAAAATATTTACTCTAATAAAAAAACATTTACTTTTTATAACATTTAATATTAATAAAAAAATTAATTAGGTAATTTGATATTAGTTTTTCAATAAATTAAGAAATAAAATAAACAATTAAATTTTTCCTTAAAATCACGGATCTTATGAACTTAAAGTAGTAACTAGTAACAGATAAACCCATCAATGCCTCAATCCTCTTGTTAAGACATTTTTCAAGATGAATCTATCTCAGATTCTGAGTTATTAAAGTAAACAACTGAAGCAAAGTTAGCAAACCACACAGACAACCTATGACATAAGTTACAGAGGTGTTAAGCGAATCTAACAGCATCTATTGTCTCTGGAGAGAAGTACTTCTTATCAGACACGCACATCGCGCGTGGGTCCCAACTCCAACGCGCTCTTCACTTTCACTGACTCATTCTCTCTCTCTATTTCTCTTCCAATCAAAACACAACTCATTCCCTTCATTGTTCATTCATTCTTCGACTTCTTCTGTTTCATTTTCATCCTTTCAAGCTGCATCATGGCCCTCACGCGCCACCCCACGCGCGTCCTCTCCTTCTTCTTCTTCTTCCACCTCTCTTGCTCAACTCTCTCCGTTCTCTCACACATGTTCTCCCCCATAGACAACTACCTCATCAACTGCGGCTCCTCCGAGTCAACCACCGCCGTTGACTTCCGTCGGTTCTCCGGAGATCTTTCCGGCAACCACCACTCCCCTCTACCATCATCATCAAACGGAGCTTTCCCACTCAGAAACAAAGGCAATTTTCCCGATTTGCCCTCAATCTACCGTACAGCCATGGTTTTCAACAAACCAACAAAGTACGTTTTCCCCATCAAGGAACAAGGCACACACATGGTACGTCTTCACTTTTTCGCATTCAATTCAACAAGATATGATCTGGGTCAATCTCAATTTCACGTCTTGGTTAATGGTGTTGTTGTTTTAAGCAACTCTAGAAGAGTGATTAGTAGTGAAAAGCCCATGATCACCGAGTATTTGATAAAAGTCCTCAATGAGGAGCACCTAGTGATTCATTTTGTTCCAACTAAAGATTCCAGATTGGCGTTCGTGAATGCAATTGAGGTGATTTCTGCACCAAAGGACCTTGTTCCTGAAACTGCAACATACCTTAGTTCAAAGGGTATTGAGAATTTCAATGGATTAAGCAACCAAGCTCTTGAAGTTGTGTATAGGGTCACTGTTGGGGGTCCTAAGATTACACCATTCAATGATTCATTGTGGAGGACTTGGATTCCTGATAACGAGTTCTTGAGATCGAGTTTTGGATCTGAAAGGCTTTACTTTGGTGGTAGGATCAAGTACCATGCTGGAGGAGCTAGCCGCGAAGTTGGACCAGATAATATGTACAATAGTGCAAGGTTGATCAAGAGTAACAATGATTCTGTTCCTAATGTTAATGTGACATGGGAGTTTCCAATAATTGGAGGTTATAAGTACCTTGTGAGGTTGCATTTCTGTGACATTGCTAGTATTCAACTTGGTTTGCTCTATTTCAATGTTTATGTCAATGGTTACCTAGCATTGCAAGATTTGGATCTATCGTCAATCACTGGTTCATTGGCTTCACCATTTTATGCCGACTTTATCGTGGATGGAAATGGAATTGAAAACTTGAGTGTGGCCATTGGCCCGTCAAATAGCAGCATTCCATATGTCTATGATGCTATCTTAAATGGAGTTGAGGTTATGAAGATGAACAATTCTCACAATAGTCTTGATGGCGAAGTTTGTGCTGGTTTTGTTCTCAAGAACTGGGCAAGTGGAAATGAAAGCATTTTGCTTACTTTTATAGCTGCTATCTGCATTTTGTTGAGCATCTTCATTGTGGTTCGTAGGAAGATTATCGATTCCAGGAACTATGTGCCATGGTCAAGGTTGCCTATGAATGCTTCCGAAGACAATGAAATTAAGACTTAATCAGAAGGTAAAGAAACTTTTTGCAATATCAACAATAATTTAAAGTTCCTGTATTACTAGGTACTAGGTGTGAATATCAAACCTTTGTTCAATTTGCTGTGTAATATTGCAGGTTTCATTCTATTATCAAAATTGCTATGATTTCGAATATAGGCATGTAACTTATGTATTCAGTGGTAATATTTGAATTGTTAATACTTTATTGGCATGGATCAAATTTTGCCTTGGTAGAGATTAAAGCTCCAACTTTGAACTTCTTTATGAACTCAAGGATCTAAATTAATGGTAACTTTTCTAGCTTTTCGAGTTTTAAAGCATCATTTCTTGCTTAGATACAAACTTCACAAGTTTTGGATTAAGCGCTACCTATTAGATGAAAAGTTATAGCTGTTTGCAATAGTGTAAATTTATTTCCTTAAAGTTTTAAGGAGTATATGTAGCATAAGAGCTTTATCTATTACAAGAAGTTTGATTGTAGTTTTGGTCAAGTTCTTGGATTTTATCAATATTATTAATCACGTAACTTGAACTTTATTGAAAAAACTTGGGCATCTATCTTTTCATACTTAGCTTCCCACCTCCTTTTCAAATGTCACTGTTTGGAAAAAGATCCTCTAATGTGAGGAGATGGGTAAAGTGATAAAGTGAGAGGTATATCCACTACACCAAAAATTAGTGGAATTATTAGTGATTAATGGCAGGGTAGTATTGTTGGTAGTGGTTATGATAGTGTAGTTTTGTAGCTGTTAATATTAGTTCATTTTGCAGTGAAACATATACAGATTAATATATTTCATTTCCTTTGTGTTGGAATTCTGATACCATGGAAATTACATGCTCTTTTGACTATGTATAGGACATTATTAAACCCTCTTCTTAATTGCATGAACACAAAAAATGCTTTGCTAGTAGAACTTTTAAACAGAGAAATAATACATTAGTATTATTATTCTTATTATAACATTCACCTAAAGATGTAACTACAAGCCTATAATCTTGAGTTAGACCTTGTAGACCCCATTACCAAAGGACTTTGATCAAGAGTTGCATAACTGAGCAATTCAGTGAATAACTCCAAATGCTTCATTTTCTTCTCATCCATGGAAACCCAAGCTTTTATACCATCTTTAAACCTAGTATCAACCAATATTATCATATTTGTAAACACATAAGTACTTGTTAAACCAATAGGACTCACCCACATAGGTTTTTTCCACCCAAAATCTGCATCATAGAATCCAAAGTTCCCTTGTTTTACTGCCAAAATTCCTAAGAACATCTTCTATAATTGAACTTTCCTCTTAGTCACTTTGCAATCTTGCAATAAAATCCTTATCAACTTCTTGGATTGAGTTCTTCAATTTACTCACCAACTCATCCAAACTCAACTCATGTTCACTCGTGTTCTGCTGGTGTGAACCATAGCAAATTCCCTATAGAATTCTCAGGACGTAGAGATTCGTCCATTGTTCGGCAAAGATTCATCGAATGAGTCACCATAGAAGGCCTTTGAGTTCCAGATTGTGTCTTTGATGCGGCTATGAAACACTTCCACAAAAATGCAGAAACTATCTGGACATGTGTAGGATGATTCTTCAATGGATCTAATGAAGATTTCGCCAGTATTTGAGCCTTGAATGCAGTAATAGTTGAATTTGTGAATAAAAATCTTCTTATGGCCTATTTTTCTTCCCTAAACAAGGAACCCAAATTTCCTTTGATAAGTCTCTGAAACGTGAAGTACTTGTAGGGATGAGAGAACTATTAAAAGTAATTCCACTCAAGTTTGGTAGAACCGTAAAACTATTAATTTACTCCTAAAATTTTCTCCTTCGAATTTTTACCGGTCTTT